>NW_020455666.1:3825952-3882829 GCF_003342845.1 Nothoprocta perdicaria | reverse complement strand
CCCTGGCGCCCGGTCCCCTCGGTGCCACCGGCCGCTCCCGCCGCTTCCCGGGCCACTCCCGCCGCTTCCCGGGCCGCTCCCGCCGCTTCCCGGGCCGCTCCCGCCGCTTCCCGGGCCGCCACCGCCCTCTCTCGGCCGCGGCGGCCGCTGCTCCCGGGGACGGAGCCGCGTCCCGGGGCGGCTCCTGCTGCCGCGCCCGGGGCCCCGGAGGCTCCGGGGGCTCCAGGGACACCCCGGGATCCCGACCCGCTGTCCCCCGTGGGGCTCTTCCTTCCCCTTCTCCTGCATCCGGCCTCCTCTTTCCTCCTTGAGTCGGATTAATACCCAACCCATCCCACTTTACAGAGTCGGGTTGCAGAGCTCACGGTGCCACCCATGGGTGCTCCGCCCGGCAGCCACCTTCATCAGTGTCCCCCTGCCTCCCGCCTCRTCCTCATCCCCTGGGACCAGGCTGCCCTTCCGGGAGCAGGGATGCTCCGCTTGGCCCTGCCGCCGCCGCGGGAAGCTCTGACCCGCGGGCCCCGCGTCGCCTGAATGGCGCGATTGTGTGTYGGGAACAGCCTTGCCCCTGCCAGGCGCAGCACAGAGAGCCCTTCTGCCAGGAGTCAATGGGAGAGCTGTTCCTGCCGGGAAGCTCCCACTGCCTCTCCCTGACCCGGGTCCCCAGCGGCCAGGGCTCCGGGGCGCTGCRTGGAGAAGGGGCCTCTGTGTGCTCGGACCCCCGCGGCCTTTCCTGTCTTTGCCCGAAAGGTCAGAGCGAGTCGGATGCCACAGGCTCCAAACCTGGGCTCGGCTCCGGAGGGGAAGCGAAACCGAGATGAGAGGGCGATGGAGYGAGCGGCACACAGTAACATTCCCACCGTCATTCCCACTGTCAATGGGCACATTGAGATGGTGGCAGCGGCCGAGCGTTGCCGAGGAGGGAAGTCCTGTGTCTTATGGCTCTTGTCCCCTTTTCCTTAGGGACTTGGCTGGATGCTGAAGGTTGCGGAGCTCCGGCAGAAGTTGCTCTGGAGCCAGCGGATCCCGCAGCTCCCTTGTGCGCAGCCTGAACGAGGTGAGCCCAATGGCTGCACCCAGCACCCGGATGGGGAATTTACAGATCTGTGCAGATCCCGGGGACGGCTGGGGAGCGCTTAGGGTTGTGGAAGCTGCTGGAGGACAGAGCGGGTCCATCAACACAGCCGGTGGCGCTGGAGTCCAGCCAGTGCAAACCCCGGGCCACGCAAACCCCGCAGCCGCCCGGATAAGGCCGGGCTGGAAGTGCAGCCACAGGAAGAGCTGCCTCGGGCGCCCGGCCCCGCTGAGCGCCGGGTGCTGAGCCCAACCTGCTCCACACAGGGCAAGAGAAACCGTCATCCCCAACGTGCCGCCCCACAGCAAGTGCCACCTGCGGCAGCTGCATCAGAGGTGACCCGYGGGAGGGGATGAAGGGACAAGGACACCCTGCAGCTGGGCCCAGCTGGGCCCCCAGGCCTGGGCACACTCGCTTACATAGGCTGGGGCTGGGGACTGATGGAGTGGAGCTGGGCACAGCGGTGCCAAGCCTGTGAATGTCACCAAAGTGGTGGGGATTTGGGCCRAACTGCAGCCATGCCCCACCTGATGCCGTGGAGGGGCGGCGGGTGACGCAGGGGGGTGACACAGGCATGGGCGCAGGTGGCAGGGGACGTGGGGTGGTCAAGGGAGGCCCACGCTGTTCTGGAGCTGTTCGCCTCTGTCCCGCTGCGACGTGCTGGGGAGGAAGGATCCAAACAGAGAGAGGAAACCAGCTTCCTGCCTCCTCCTGGACGCGCCTTCAGGAAACAAGGACATCCTGGTGTGGGATGGTCCTCGCCCAGCRCAGCGGGGGCCACCAAACCCCTGGCAGAGCAAGTCTGGTATTTCGCCACCACACTGCAGAGCCACCTAAACCAGGCAAGAAYAGATCAAAAGTGCCATGAAAGTGCAACATTCAGGCTTAAAAGGCAAATATAATATAATATATGATATGATATGATAAGATACAGTATAAGCAAAACAGCAATAACTCTCTCTGCCAAGTAGTCACTGAATCAACAAGAGCTGGGCTATTTTAGACTTGCTTTGGGTAAAGAATGAGGGATGAAATCACGTAGTTCATTAGCATGGGATATCTCAAAGGCTGAACATGTAAACAGCTTGCAGAGGGTTTATGCGGAGCGGTGGAGGTCGGTTCATCAGGTCTATTGAGGTGTTGCTCCAGCTCTCGCCAGGAGCACTGGCCACAAAGCAGGGCCTGGTGGAGGGACCTGCTGCTCCGTAGGAACTTYGTGGATGGATCCCTCTGAGGCTAAAAGGAAAAGAAACAAAATCATTGCGGAGAAACTCAGTGCTGAAAGAGCCACCACAGATGGTCCCCGTATTGGACAGCAGGATAAGGGACATGTCACACCTGGTGTGCCTGGGGTAGGGGGGCTGCCTTTCCTAGGGACACTGGGACAAGGGATCTAGGAACCTGGGATGAGGGATCTAGGGACCTGGGATGAGGGACTGATCCAGGCAAAGGATGCCCCTTTCCCCAGGTGGCCATGGCAGGGGACATCCCCATTTGGGGGTCAATTTTCTAAGGGACATCTCCCCCCCGCAGCTGGTGGTGCCACCCCTCATGCCCAGGGTGACCGCAGCAGGGACACTTGGTAGTGGGGGGGAGCAGAGGGGACACCCCCCTTCTTGGCGTCACCGGCAGGAGGGTGCGAGGGCCCCCCCGAAAGCTGCAGAGCTCGGCCGGGGGCGGTGCCGTCCGGGGGCGGCTCCGCATCGGGCCCGGGGGCGCTGCCCGGCCCGGCCCGGCCCCGCCGCCCGTGGCCTCAATCCCCCCGGGGATTTTCTATAAATACCCGCCCGCCGGGGAGGGGAAGCAGGACGATCGGTGGCGGCGGCCCCGGGGCGCCGAGGCCGCGCGGCTGCCTCCCTCCCTCGCAGGCTCCCTCCCTCTCTCCTCCCCCGCGCGGGGCCCGGCCGGCCCCCGCCGAGCCTCGGCCTCCATGTTCTGTCGGGCCGCGCGGCCGCCTGCTGCTCCCACTCAAAATGTCCCTGCCCGCCCGGGGGGGCCGCTCCGCTCCGCYCCGSCCCGGCCCGGCCCGCGGGGCCGCGGCGGGGGAACCGGAGGGAAGGGGACGGGGGGAGCAGGAGCCCAGCTAGTTCCCGCGCGCCCGGAGCGGCAACAAGTGCCGAGCGGCGGCCAGAGCCTCGGGCCCCGCTGCCGTCGCGGGCCGCGAGCGGGATCCTGCTGGACGCGGCCCAAATGCTTCGGTGGACCTCACTCCAAGTGGAAAATAACCCCTTTCTTACTGGGGCAGGACCGCTCCCATCTTGCGGGATGGGGAGAAACGGCCTGAACTGCGCCCAACTTGCTGCTTCGGGCCCTGTTTCAGGGAAAGCGGCCACTTTGGGAGCGCGCAGCGAGCGGCCGAGATGGCCGGGCTCGGCGCCGACATGGAGCGAGGGCAGCAGCGTTTCAAAGGTTGCGGGATACGAACGCGCTGCGTTTCTCCAAACGGTGCCCGTGATTTATGATCATTCCTGCAAAACAAGGTGATTTATGATCATTCCTGCAAAACAAGGAAATGAAGCCTAACATGAAGCAAAAAATAATCCCCCCAAAAAAGAGAGAGAAAAAAAGCAAGTGCTGCAGATGAAATTGCAATTTTAAGAACTGTTTGCCCACCCTGCCGTTAGGGAGGGAGGAGGCGGAGGGAGCTCAGCCTGTGCTCGCAGGCTTTGCTGCCAGTTTCTTCTGTGCGGAAGGCAGCCCGCGTGCCCTGGAGYGGATCGGCAGCTCCGCGGTGCCTGGTTTGGTGCCGCTCCTTTGGCAGCTTGCAGAAACCCTGGCCCGGTTGCGGC
Source organism: Nothoprocta perdicaria (assembly GCF_003342845.1). Taxonomy (NCBI): domain Eukaryota; kingdom Metazoa; phylum Chordata; class Aves; order Tinamiformes; family Tinamidae; genus Nothoprocta; species Nothoprocta perdicaria. The sequence continues at coordinate 3,878,965 of NW_020455666.1, read as the reverse complement.
CACAGGGTAGAGATCACTTTCTCGAAAGAGTTCTCCCGAAGAATGGCTTTGGGCTAAGTTTCTCCAAGTGCTGCCAAAGGGGAGCAGCGCTTATCCCCGCAGCCCTGCTCCCGCACAGGAATAGGCCCTGCTTAGTTCTCTGCTTGCCAGGCCTGGATTAAGTCAGGGCGCGCTGTGGAGGCGGCTGTAGCCGGGGCGAAGGCCATAGCGGAGCCCCAGGCCGCCCGGCACTGGTGGGAGCGCGGCGGGATGGCCGGGCCGGGCCGAGCCTGCTGCGGTGACCCTGTGCCGCTGCCCTTGGGTAGCCGGGCTGTGCCCCTTGCGTGAGCGCCCGGGGCCCGCTTGCGGCCTGAGCGGCAGCGAGGGAAGGGCTCCTGCCTGCAGCACCAAAGCTCCACGGTTTGCACTTGGTGGTTGTCCGGAGTTAAGAGCCTATTGCCACGTCTGCTGTATCCATCCCTTCCTGATCAGAATACTTGCAAAGTAATGTCTGGGTTTGTTGGAGTATGAATATGGGTGAGAATCGGGATGAATGTTAGCTAAAACTTCATGCATCATCTAATCTGAACTTTGCTGTAGCTAGGGCTTTTTAAAATTACTTGTTCCTTGAGCAGAAAGCATTGAAGGCCATGCAGTGAAGGCGTTAGCCTTGGGATTGCACTATATATGTTTCCTATACTATATAGTTGTGGATGCACTATATATATTTCCCAGTTTGCTGTTGAGACCTAAAAATCATTAGTGAAAGCAAGTATGGGATTAAGTAATTTTTTTAAAAGTTTTTATATTTTTTATTTGTTAAAATGGTCACTTTGTCGCACTGTTAAAATGAGTCATATCCAACATGAAACCAGTTTTTTTGATGTTGATGGGAGTTTGATATCTAATAGTTCTGTGTCTGTTAACTGTTAGTTTTCTCCATATCTTCTGTTTCAGTGTGCTTAGTTTCTATTTAAGCACATTTCATCTCAATGAAGTTGCCACATCTGATGACTTTGCCACCTGTAGCCCATTGGTTACCCCCAGACTTAGCTGCAGCACTAGTTCCCTTGCAGTTTCTTGGTAGTAGGCCTTAAGCTGAAGAGAAGCTTTAGCAGAGGGTACCTCATACTGAGTCTCTTGGCTAATTTTATAAATAAAAATCAGATTTGATGCAGAGGAAATTTGGAGGGTGGATATTTGTTTGTTGTAGGTTAGCACTTACCAAGCGTGAGTTACTAAGTACTGTTTTTTGGTGGGAGAGAGAAATGTTTATTGCTGTTAAGAACATCCGTGTGCTTGAAGTGCCATGGAGAAGGAGATCTGTCCTGCAGGTGTTCTTGGAAGTGGTTAACTGTCTTGGAAATGGGGAAGAATATTATGAATTCTCAGCCGATGGCTAGTTTATAGCTGTTGAGAAACTGTGAATAGCTCTGTGTGAGTTGATTCATTTTGGGGTTAGGCAGAGTATTCCATGGCTGTGATGGGAATGTACACAATACACTTTAGTGGTACTGTTGAACTTTTAAAATCGTATGCRTTTTATGTTTTCCTCTCATATATTCTCATGATAAATCTGCTTTGGAATGCTTGCATTTCTCCTCTGTTCTCTGAACAGTACTCCAATTTTATTGAAGTTTTCCCCTATGACTGCTTTCTAGCAAGCTTCCTCATGGGCAAAAGCAAACTCAACTTGTATGTGTGATTTTTATTTGCATGTATGTGCTTTGTTTGTTTGTTTGTTTTTTGCATATGCGTAAGGCAATTGCAGGATTCGGGTTTTTTCTCCCTCTTTGCTTTGGGAAGTTTGGTTTGAGAATAGTGATTAGCTTTAAGTATGAAACTAGTTTTCATATTTTCAGGAATCCTCTGAGTCTTCAGTAGAAGGCTTCTGTGCAGAGTTAGGAACTGGCTACCAATTTAATCTATTTTGGTAATTAGAGAGGAAAAAAAGATGATGTATTCCATCCAGAACAATTATAAATCACTTGCAGATGGTTTCAGCAGGATGTAAAAATAACAGGTTCMTCTGAGTAATAGTAAATGTCCTCCAGGTTCTTAGCTTAATTGTGATCTGATATTTTTCTGTTTGGAGAGGCAGGGAGTAATTCTTGAAATATTCTTTTTATGCAAGGCATGTTTGCTAAAATGTAACCCATTTAAGCAGTGAACATCTTACCATCTTTAATACTTAGGCAACACCCTGTTGTATTCTCCATATCTAAATGTGTGTTCCCGTATCTAAATCCAGTATTGTTAATGTCTACATGTCATGTAGACATGAAAATGATCCCAAACTAGTGGCTTTTATTCCCCTTCTCTGATCTGTGCAYGGAGTTATGTCTCTGATCTGTGCACTTCCTCCCTGTATAGTTACATCTTCAATTTCAAGATCTTTTGTACGACTTAAGCTGCCTAAATTGCTCTCGTGGTGTTTGGGTTTCGATTGTGTGGCAGGCCCAGGTAGCCCTTTCCCATGTGGCCGTGCAGTTGCTTGAGCACAGATTCCGGTGTTACATAAACAGGCTGCAGTTCCCCGCTCGCAACGTGCCGTGTCACACAGCGCCGGGAAACGAGGCAGGGAGGCCACTGGTGGCTGTTGAGGAGAGGAAATAGTTTATAGGGGAGCAGGATGGGCCCCAGGCTTAGTTTCCTCTTGTGCTGCCTGCACACCTGGGTAACACACACCGCTGCAAAACAGCTCCTACTGTTTTTACAGATAGTTCTCTTTGTGGCTGTAGGCGCAAAGACTTTTTTAGGTGTCTGGACATAATTTAAATCTGTCTACTTTTTGTTAAAAGAAAAACCCTCTGGTGACTATCCTAATTGAAAATGTATAAAGATTTGTAAGCGGCAGCATTAGGAATAAAGAGACAGTTCAGTGAGCTTTTTTCTGTACCTACAAACGACTCGGGAAATGTGACACTGACTGCTCAGGAATTTGCTATGAAGGGAGCACCTCGGGAAGCTACATGGGAGAAGCCAAGGTTTACACATCTCCCTGAGCACCCAGCCCAGTGCAAGATGCATATAGCCTGGGTAAGATGGGAAAAGAAGTGGCAAGGGTCATTACATTTAAACTTGGAATGGACGAAAGCGTTTTTGCTGAAAGACAGGCTGGTGGTGGGGTGTTTTACTGGACTCGAGCTGTAGGGTTGGTTGCTTGAGCTCGGCAGGACTTGGGCTGTAGAGGAAGCAGCATCACCAGCAGTAACACTATAGCTATTCATAAGCACTCGAGACTGAAACTAATGGCTTTTTACTTGTGTTTTTGTACTGGGGTAGCTTGCTATAGATTGTTGTTAAAATTGAAAGATTACTGAGGCCGGTGTGTACCAAAATGAGACTTCTGTGTCTTTTTTTTTTTTAGTCACTGAGCATACATTACATACATAGAGAATAAAAGAATTATTAAGGCATCAAAAGCACTCTTTTTKKGGGGGGGGGGCTCGCATGTGAACAGTAGTTGCTGCAGCTCTTGCTAGCGTGTAGAAATGTGAGACGACTGAGCTGTCGTCTTGGGTTTGTGGGGTGCCTTTCTGCTTTTCTGTTTTRTGGTAGCATGCTTCATGGTAAGAGGATTGGTTTTATTTCCAGTGTTAGGAATTGGCTCGATTCCCCCCTGCAGGACGTGTCTGTTCTGGTCATCTGACTGCCGCAGCCTAAGATAGGYGCTTTGCTAGGCAGCGTGAGTTGAGAGGTGGATTTGGGCACTTTAAACTTGAAGTAGTTGGGTCCATCACAGACAGCTGTCCATAAATAAACAGGCTTTGAAAGTGAAAGAGGAAAACAATTAGTTTTTTCACTGCAAGTAGACGTTTCAAAGGTTGAAGAAGTTACCYGTGTTCATCTAGGGATACATTTGTTACTTTAAAGCAGGGATGCAGATCTTTAAAMGTGGCTGTGCTATGGGGGAGGAGGGCAGGAGCACTTTTGCCTTTAAGGGAGCATCTTRGCTTGCTAAACTGTTTAAGTATCCACTGCCGTAGGAATTTTCCCATGACTTCACTTAAACATTGGTATAGTAATATGTTTAAGGTGTGCATGTTTCTGTTAATAAACAGTTACTTTAGTGTACATATGCTACTTCAATGTGCAGGCCACCAGAACTTTGTGCTTTGTTTTGGAGTGCTGCTTAGGTGCTGTGTCCTTATATGCTGTGTCACTGGATTTTAAAAGTTATGTTAAATGTTCTGCATTCTAATAAATATTCATAGTTTCAGAAAAGTCAGATGTGTAATAATAAATATGATAAATCAGTGCTATGATTTCATGCTGTAGCTAATTATTGTGTCTTCCACTATAGGTTGCACAGAGCATTGAGGATCATCATCAAGAAGTAATTGCTTTCTGCAGAGAAAAAGGGTTCCATGGTTTGGTTGCATATGATTCTGATTATGCATTGTGCAACATCCCTTACTATTTCAGTGCCCATGCCCTAAAACTGAGCCGTAATGGGAAAAGTCTCACGACAAGCCAATATCTAATGCATGAAGTTGCCAAGCAACTGGACCTGAATCCAAATCGCTTTCCTATTTTTGCTGCTCTTTTAGGTAAGTGAAGCAATAAAAGAACTTGATGTTGCTAGTCACGCTTATAACTCCAGTTTCTTTTAACACTGTTTTAAAATGTGTAGGCCTAATTAAGTGAAAGCATGTAAGCCAAGCTATGCCTTCATTTCAGTCTCTGCTGTTCTTGAGGTGGGCCAGGCGCTGGTGGTCAGGCCAGACAGATGCTGAATTTGTTGAGATGTGAGAGTGATGCCCGCAGTGACGCTCTAGAAACAAGAGTAGGAAGTAAAAGTTCTGCAGAGCTGTTGCATAGCCAACGTTCTCAGTGTGGGGAGAAAAAAAGAAAAAAGACAACTGTGGTTCTACTAGTTTCACAGTTTATGTAGCATTTAAGATCTAATTTAATAGGACTCTTTTCAGACTAGGAGGTCCTATTTTATGTTCTAACAAACAGAGATTTCTGGGTTGCAGGAGCTTGTTCACCCCAAGAAGGGAAACCAGTCTGACAGCACATCAGTTGCACTGGAAGTATATTCTGCCATAGCTGAGTGAAACTGCACTGACAGTGTGGTAACCAGAACTTTATCATTCTCRTTACTTTTATTTGTATAGTTTCTTGCTGCTCTTGCCTCTAACAGTAAATGGTGTAGTATATTAAAAATGAATTTTCCAGACTGGTGGTAAAGTATACCTCTGAGGTGCTCTCAGATGGAAGAAAGATTTAATGACTAATAGTCTCCAATTAATAAGATTTGTTTGGAATAGTATTCTAACTTCATGTGAATAGTCACAGAGTAATCATGGYTTTGATTATCAAAAATTGGTTTGTATTCTCATGTTCCTCACAGACTTAGTGTATTAGTGTGGACGAATGATGTAGCATGAAAGTAAAAATTGAATTCCTAATGTATAAAAGTTTCTCATCAAGGCAGATATGTCACATATGAATAAGGAAAGAACCCATGTGTATTACAGTAGAAAGCATCAAATATTTGAAGTTTTTTTKCTTAATGTACAAATTTTTCATGTCAAGAATAGTTGCCTGCTCATATGGTTTCATGAAAGAATGGCAGGCAATTGGCTAAGCACCAATTTAAAACAAAAGATCTGGGTAAATKGCATGACAGAGGCTACTATTGCTAGGCTTTGTTTTGGATTGCTATAAATAAGTTGTTGAATGCCAGTTCAGTGAGTAAGGATTACTGTTTGAAGAGCAGTTTCACAGTTACAAGACGTGCATTGCGGAATTAAAGTACATGCAAATGTAGGATCACAAAACCTATCACAGAGATTCAGCTTGCTAGTTGAGCCATTGCTAGCTTGGGTGAGCTATGTGAAAAATGGTAAAACTTTTGAAGCTTTCGAATTTTTATGCAAAAAGCTTTGGATATTTTCTTGTTTGATATTTTTTATGGCAGAATGTTTTTTAGCTTGTTCTGAGGAGAAGGAAACTGATGTCACTAAGGTTTATCTCAGTTGATTAGTGAGAAGTTTTTCTTTTATTTTTTTTTCCAAATTGATACAAACCTTTTATAGCTAAACTGCAAGTTTACTTGGTTTGTATGTGTGTGGTTTTGTTCTGAGCTTCTTTTGTGTGTGTATTMAGCAGAAGAGAAGAATTTTTGGAAGGTACATGTAGAACAGAAGATTCTTCAGATTTCTTACTGTGCTGGGTGTTTTTATTAGTGCGTTTTATGAGACCTAGGTATTTGGTGGTATAAACAGTGATTGTATAATTTTGCAACAAACAGGTATTGTTTGGCTTAAGGTACTGGCAACAATTTTTGACTCCTACATCCTGATGAACCTAGCAACTTAGTTTTTAAAATAAATATTAAATGCATACAGATCCGTAATTGTGTACTGCAGCATGTGTTTAAAGCAGGGTAGCTAATCAGATCTCAATATGTCTTTTGATATCTGAGGACTTGCATGACTTCACAGGTCATTCTGACTTTGCCCCGTGGTCTCTGTGGATTTCTCTGAATCTCATAAGTAGAAAGAAGAAAATCACAACAAGAAAGTGCGACCAGGAACTTGCCTGTAAGGGCAAATATATGAATCTGTTACATTGTTCTGGGTGCATCAGTGTTGATCCTCATGCTAGCTCTTTGCTTTGGAATAAATGAATATATCCCAAAATGATTGCAGTTAAGCTGCTGGCTTGATGTTTACCATTAGGGGAGGACAAAACTATCATAACAGCTGAATAATTATTGTGCTTTGGGTCTGCAAATCAGTTTTCCCATGTAGGGAGAACTTGAACTGCTTTGTTTTCAGAAACTTTGTCGTTAGCTTCAAGGCTGAATTTTGCTGAAAGAAGAAGCTGAAGGGGAACTGAATCTAGCAGCTGAGAACTGAATGCACTTGGAGAGTTTTTTCCTTCAAGTGTTCAGCAGTAGGAAGGGCCTGTGGYATCACAACTGACCGGTCAACATCCCTGCTGCCAATTCTTAATGACAATCTCTGCAACCGAGTTCTTTCAGGAATAGTCTTTCTATTTGAGTATTCCAGGAAAAGATTTTTTTTTACTGTACGAACTAGACAAATTTAGAAAAATTACTGTATGAGAAGCTTACATACACAGTGTGGTTTGTTTGTTTGCTGCGCTCCCCTTCTTGCTAGTTTACACACSAAAGAGATTCTATAGTATTAGCTTTATAATGCAGGGAATATTCTTGCCATAAGTAGTTGGAATGTGGCCAAGCTACAGTGTCCTGTGAGAGCAGGCACTTTAGTTCTGACAGTTATTGCTGGTGTAAACAATTTGATTTGGGCTATTTTGAAGATTTTGTCTTGAATACTTCAAAATATTTTTTAAAACAATCTTTGGTAGGAAAACCAAGCAGTGTGTTGTATATAGAGTTGTAATTCTGTGAACCCTTTAGGAAGGCTTTAGGAATTGAAGCAGTGGCTTCAATTAGCATCTAATTGCTTTAAAAAAAAATCTAAAGCATACCCTGTAATAAGCCATTAAAAGGGAAGAAATCAATATACGTTGAGGTTTTTCAGCCAGGTCAAGAAATAGAGGTTGCTTATGTAACGTTGATCTCTTTCCCACTGTGACAGTGCTTTATAACGTGTTTAGTTATGTAGTCACACTCTGTTCTTCAGGAAAATTTTAGAAGGCTGTAAGGTAAATGTAGGCACCACTTGCTATTTGGACTGCAGAGGACACTGCTATACTTGAACATATTAAATATTAAAATTTAATATATACTGAAAATTGATGGAATTTCCAGACTGTCATATGCATATATTCGGGAGGATAGAATTAACTGTAATGACAGATGGAGCCCAAACAAGATTGAGGTTCTGGTGTAAGGGAGAGAAACTCTGACCATTTTAAAAGATAATCTGGAAATCTGCAGGAGTTATTGTTAGTTGCACACAAAGCTTTCCAGTGCTCTGGCTTTAATTGATTTTTCCAGACCTGTGTTATAAAAGCTGTATAATCCTACCTTAGTTAAATTTTATTGACTGAGATTAGTAATAGCATGGCTGCTACATAAAAAAGGCAGAATATCTTTTTGATATGAGTTTAGGATTTAGCTCTTGGTGAATAGAGACTATAATGCCTCCCTGCTGGAGGTCTCAGCAGCAGGGGAAGGGCTGTTTGGATCTAGAGAGCATCCAGTAGTCAGCAGGCAGTGGATGGCCTTCGTTTGCACATATTAAAGAATATTAAAAGGAAATTAATATATTTTAAAGGCAAAATGTTAAGAAAGTAACTGTTGTGGTTGTTTTAGCACTTTCATATTCTTTGTGAGTGGGTAAGAATTCAAGATGTCCAAACCGTAGAATGACCACAAAAAAAGCAGCTGCAACTACATTCCCAACAGTAGAACTATGTATTTCCTGCTAAATTGCCACTCTTGGAAACCAAATCCTGGAAGTATCCCTAACTTTTGTATTAGGAGCACAGTCAGACGTTCTGTCTAGCTTCTTGTAAAGTCTGGCTTCCGAGATACTGACCTCTATCTGTTGGTAATAAATTAGCTGTTTACTTGATTTATTCAGGTGTTTGAATATTTCTTCACTAATTTTTTTTTCTTGATTATGATGTGCTTTGAAAAGAAAAGATTAAGTAACCTTCCATTTGACACAAGTTGCTTGGTAGATGGAGCTACCATCTGTAGTCATGGAAATAACTAGATGGCTTTCTGATTGCTCTCAAAGATGCCAACCCAGCCTCTAACACAGACTCTTGCCCAGCCTGGGAGAGCAGCAGATGGGACTTCAGGAACTGGGAGGTTGCGAGTGTCAGCGGGAGCTGCCGGCATTCCTGAGGGCTGGATAAGCCGGCTGCGCAGGCTGCCGCTGCAGCGGAGCGCTGTGCAGAGGTGCCAGCGGTAGCTCTGGAGGGAATGGGTAGCCCTGTGTGTGCCACAGTGCAGGAAGGACTCCCAGCCTGGCTCTGGGAGCAGCACTGTGCCCTCCTCTACTGCTGCACCTGGATTATTATGTCCTGTTGAGGATGCCCTAACAGAGAGGCCGGGTTGAGGCCGGTGCCCTGCGTTGCCACTGCAGCTCTGGTGCTTCTTGCAGCAAGCTGGGTTTCACCGAGCGGTGCTGCTCAAACAGCAGGAGCTTCCCTTTTGTTTCCCAGCTTTCCAGTGAGGCTTTTGTGAAGTTCTGAATAGATATTTACAATTATTTTCTCTGCAGTGAGCTTATTTATTGTGAATTGAGAACTAACTGCAACTTTGCTTCGTGTAGAGTTGATATATAATGTTTTAAGGCGTGCTTTTAAAATAAAGTTCTGCATTGTATTCTAGGTAATCATATTCTACCTGATGAAGATTTGGCTTCCTTTCATTGGAGTTTACTTGGTCCAGAACATCCACTAGCTTCACTTAAGGTACAAACTTAATATAATTACTAACAGTTAAGCTAAAACCAATCATAACAGCACAGTGTAATAGGCTAATACTTGTCTACTTTTGCTCATGTGATGCAGAGCAAGAAAGAGATTATTCATACAGGCACAAGATAACCTGCAGCCCTTGTGGATGGAATTCACAGCCACTAAGCTAGGCTCTTGGTCTGTCACCCCCTGATGTCCCCTCTCCGTGTTGATTGCAGAGGATAGCTGGGGTGATTAGCCTTACTAGGCTAAACTTAGCTGTTGTGATCCTCCTAAGTGCCCTTCAGCTGCACGAGGAATACGCCAAACAGCTTCAGTGACTGGTTTTACTTTGAGAATATAGTCCCTTTTTTTAAGAGAATTTCTTTTTATTTGTCATGTTCTTAGTTAAAAATAATTAGCTGGATTGCTTTCTACTATGTTCCATTTTGTACTGATTTGAATTTGTGTGTAGTTCTTAGTGATCTGTACCTTTTAAATTGAAGAGCAAATAGAGAGTAGGTCACACAAGAAGGCTAATGTGGCCTTCAGCAGAATTTCTTTTTTTTTTCTCTTTGGAGAGGCAAGTAACTTCAGTTTACAGAATATCTGTTCTGTTGCTTAATCACACTTGCTTTGTGCATTTGCCAAATAGCTATAAAAGGGAAACAGGCCGCATTACAGACAGGGCTGGTAGTGCTGTAGTGCTACCTTTCCCTCAGTCTGTTGCAGTAGATATCTTTTTTTTTTTTCCCCTCCTCCTCCTTTCCCCTAAGGTAAGGGAATATTTTTTTTCCTTTTCCTTAAGGTGCACCACATAACAAATCAAACTGTTGACCTAAAATTAAAGTGTTTTATTGTTCCTTATTGTTGCTTGCACAATAAAGCTGCTGTTTTGTTGTAGCATCTATATAAAAAAAGTAATTTTTCCGTGCTTCTTTCAAACTAGTTGATAAACTGTCAGATGTTTGCAAAATGTTTCTGTGTTTAGGCTGTCAAGTTGAATAGTTTGTTTTATAGGCGCCTTGGAACAGGATTCCAGACACCTGTACTCTATGAAATCCCTTCTAAACATATACAGTGTATTTGATTAGAATGGGAATATGTTTGTCACTTTGCTTCTCCATTTACATTTTCATTAAAAGCAGCGATTGGGCTTTGCAGCCAGCACTGAGGAAATGATGTGTGTTTTCTGAGGGTGTAATTGTGCTTGGTCAGTCCCTCTTCAATTTATTTTGATCTTTTGACCAATATTAATCAGATTTGAAAGTGGTTTGGAATAGCACTTTCCCTATGGCTGTTACAAGCTCTGTGAAAACTGTTGCACTCTTATCAGTAAAAAAGACCCAAATTAGCACCCGTGCTGAGGAAGAAGGCAAGCAGAACGTGCAATTTGTTTCATTTCACAGCAGCTGGTTGGCCATTTGCTAAGTGCATAGCCCCAAATTAACTGCAGCACTTCTGTCTTAGAGCTGRTGCTGGTGTCAAAGAGAATGAAAGAAGCAGGGCTAAAGCAAAAAGAGCACAAGTCTACAGGAAACCAAGCTTCGTTAGTTGCTGTTCATAGAACAGCTTATTTTTTAGCCTCATTTTCAACTGTTCTCATGAGTTGAAAATATAACACGTTTCAATAGCTCATTAGCTTAATTTAGTTTCATTTGATGTGCTAGTGTATCAATGATGTCAGTACAACTGACTGTAGAGACCCTTTTTGTTAATTGCAGATGTGCAGAAAATGACATTCCTTGTAAATTTTGAGTGCTTAAAAAAAGTGCTTATATTAGCCATGAACGCGATAGCAAGAAGTAGTTTCTGAACAGTGATGTGTTTSAGGATTTCAAGCTGTGCCAACGGCTGGAATTGGGGGGTGGTTGCGGTTACAAATCGGGATGTGTTTCCTGGGCTTTACTTACCAGTTTTGTTTGGCTGCATCTATTTAAGGCTACAATTGGGAATTTTCCATACCCGAAAACCAAGGGTTCCACATCCACAGCTCATCCATCTTGCTTAGGATTTATAAGACTTTCTCATTGCATAAAGATTGAAAGATTTAAATCTTTCATATCTAAGACAGTGTGGTCTTGAGCTTCAAAGCTAATAGTGAAGCTCAGTTCCCAGCGGCCTGATTTGTTGCTTTTCAGCATTTTTGAGGTCTGTTAAGACAGGTAATATTATGTGATTTATTTCTGGTGTTCTTTTTTTGCCCTTTTTTATGATGTAGCAAAATAGTTGCTTTTCCCAGGATAGAAGCTTTGCTAGGTCACTAACCCAAAAGTGTGGCTTAAGGAAGAAATTTCCAGTCATCATACAGAGGGCAGTTTGGTGTGTCTGCTGTGCTTGGGTATCAACAGAGTGAGGTGGAAAAAAGCAAAAATAAATAACCTGTCCCTCTGTTGCAAAGAAGCAAATGAGGATGGATCATTCATGTAGGAACATCTGAGCAAACATCTGAGAGGAAGGGAAATGGAAATGAACTTAGCTGGCATGGCAGCATTTTAGATTCAATAGAAGACATGAAGAAAACCATCGTGTCAGCAAAACTGTGAAGTTCTATGGACAAATTTAGATGAAGAGATCTGACTTGCTGCAATGGAGAAAAAGAATGAAAAACTGCTGACATTACATGCTGTTCTGACTCAGGGTCTTATGTGTTTAAATGTCCTTGTGTAAGCAGGTAATGCATCTAATAAATGTGTAGACTGTGKGATTGTGTCCTGTTATTTGTTAGACTGTCTAGAGCAGAACTTGAAAAAGGACAGGGTTTATTCGTCCTTTTGAGAAAGAACTTCAACCCAAGATCTCATTTGGAAGCCTGGAATCGTATTACTTATTTGTGTTATTTTTTAACAGATCAGTGACAATAATTTGATTTGATTCCCACTATGGAAAGGTACACAAACAATCACCTTGTTACAGGAGCTTGAAGACCATATCAGAAAACCATTAGGCAAGGAGTTTCCAATCTCTGGAATGAGTTAGTGTCAAGGTGGGAGCACGTAGCATTGAACAAGTTCAAACTTTATACACCAGGAAAGGTGATMTTGGAAATAATACTAATGCAACTTTCTTCTTTTTTTTTTTTTTTTTTAAGAGAAGAATATGTAAGGAAACTGAGAGGATTGTTGTCTTCATTTGTGATAAACTATCTTAACATTTAAGATAACTGTGAAAGGATGAATGCATTGAGCTATCTTTGGCAAACGCCCGATATGCCTGTCTGCAATATACCACACCCGTGCTTACCTGGCAAAATTAGTTATTTAATCTCTGTCATTGTGTCATGTCAGTAGTGATGGATGCTGCCAAAAAGCCGTGGCAAAATCTGCAAGTTGGGCACCCTACCTGAGTTGCTCTGGGAAATTCTTATCCTTCTCCATTGACTTCAGGCAGCACATGCATTAGGGAGACCCAAAGGAATGTAGCTGCTTGGATAATGCTCTGCAGCTTAGATAACAGAAGTGATACTGATGATATATGTAAATTTTTCCTTTTATGAGTTATAATTAGGTAATTCAGGTTTGAAAAGACTTCAGAAAGTCATCTAGTCCAACCTCATACTTGACTCAGGTGGATGCTCAGATGAGTATCTGTTTTGAGTAGGCATGACAGTAAATGTGAGTCAACTTGTGTTGATTCTTTCTAGATGTGACAAGTTTATTTCGTCAAAACCAAGACAATCTTGTAGCTTCGGGGCTTGTAAGGTTGCTTTTTTGCCTTGCTTTTTGACAAATATCCCTGTAGAATTAATTTCTGTTCCCCACTTAATCTTTACAGAGTGCACTGTTAGGTCACTTTTGGTTTTTCAAGTTTTCCTTTTACAACTAGAGAAGAAACTATCCAATTTTCGATGTCACGTGGTTCCTAACCTGATGACCTCAAAGTGTGTGGTCCACCTCCATGTTCACCTTTTCAGAATGCACTTTCCCTGGTGCTCATTCTCTGAAATTCTTTTGTGGAAGAGGAGAAAAAGAAACGGCTTCTAGGAAGAAATCTCTTTTGATGAGAAATTAGTGAAGTAAGATGCTCATTTTGTTTGGAAACACTGCGAGTGCAACTAAGAGCAAGACTGAACCTTGAGCAGATTTTCTATAACTCCTGCTTCATTTTGTTTTCATACATAACCTTTAATGAACATTTAATGAAGACTAGCTATATTTTTGATGCAGAAAAGTAGATCTTATTTATTTGCTTTTCTTTTTTGACTACTGTGTAGGTAATGACATTTTTAGTTTTGTGGAGGTTATCACAGATGGACTTAGATGTCTTTTAAAACAGARTAAAAGAAAGAAAACTTAAATACCTGGAATGTCTCTGGATCCGCAGTACGTACTTTCAAAAGGTCTCATTTTGAGCATGCGTTATCTTTTATTGCAGATTGGAGCAAAATCTATTTGTGAATAAATGTTGTGAGAGCTAAATTCACCCCAATTTTCTATATTCAGTATACATAATAGTGAATAATTAAAATTTAATAATCTGAAAATGAAAATTATCATGCCTGACTGACTATAGTGTAGCCATGCTGAATATGCTAAACTGAACTAAAATGTGGAGTTGATTTCTGGTGAAGAATGTCCAGATATAGAATGAATATTCTGACATTTTTAAAAAGTAGACTTTAAAAACAGTGAATTATTATCAATGGAAATCTAGGCAAAATATCTGTGTGCTAGATCTTAAGAAGGCAGTCTTAAGAAATTAGGTAATGAATGGATGAAATACAGGTTGGGAAAAATAATTATWTATAGTAAATTGCAGATAAAAAGAGTTTGTGTTGCAGCCCTTTTTTAAAGCTGCAAGGTCTACCTAATGAAGTACTAATTGAAATTGTGCATAAACATTTCTGATAATGCTAAATTGCAGTATTTTCTGTGAAAGTATGGGATCTCTGTTGAGAATCCTAATATAACTAGGTGGGTCTGATGTAAGTGATTGTTTCATCCCACTTTTTTTGGTATATAGGCTATAGACAATATAGACAAAATACAGGCAGTAATTATGATCTCTTAAATCTTGATTCACTGAACTTTGCAAACATGCAGCCTAGTGAAAATCCAGCTGTGCATCAAGCTAGCAATGGAAGACTCCAGAATTGCACGAAGGTTCCCAGCAGCAGTTTTAGAAAGTCCTCAGGCATTCTCTAAAATATAGGACATGTGCGTATCTTTAAACAGGAAAACCCAGTAATTCCATTAGATCAATAATTTGGAACAAGAGAAGGTTACTGAAAACTAGAACGCCGATGATGTAGATAACCATCATTGTAGCTATTAAGCCTCCTAGAAGATTCTTGAAATATCTTTCCAAACTATCAGATCAGATTTGATGATCTTTAAAACCTCACAACAGGTAGTACGCTATAAAAAATAGCATGCAAAGTAGGTTTTCCAAGCAAGCTTCATTTTCTCTTAGTCTGGAAAAAAGGCAGGTTTCGGTAGTTATACATCTGTAATGTATAAGTAATGAGTTGTATTTAAGTTCTTCAGTTTAAACTTTTCCACCAAATAGTTCCGATTAATATCTCTTCTCTTGGAAGAGCAAAAAAGAGTAGCAGTACCCTACAGAATTGGTTTAGAAGGAGGATTAAAGCCTTAACTGAATGAAACATTTAAGGATTTTTTTTCTTAATATCATTGCTTAATGCTTGGCAAAAAGTAAATTGGACAAAAAAAAATCTTTTTCCACATTTTCAGTATGTGAAAATTGTAACAATTTGTTATTGAAAAGAAAAAAAATACTACTTCTGCAGTGACCAGGAGCAGTAATTCTGAGGCAGAAAGGAAAGGGAGGATCAGCGCTTAGGAGGACTTGATACATTTGGGATAATCTGACAACATGCAAAATAAAGAGAAGCTACAGAGTAGCAAGGGTGTATGTGAATTTCCTTTCCTGTCAGTTTCCAAAGGAAGTGGCCACGCTGAATGGTGATAAATTGCATAGGAATTCATACTAGGGATCCATATACGTGCACCATGTAATGAAGTAAAGGGTTTTTTGTTCAGCAGAAATCCTTTAGATGAGAGAAACGTACTGTGTTTCTCCTGTTTCTCAGAAGATGATTTGGATATTAAATTCAAGTAGACAGCAAAATAAAAGTATTGCCCAATTTAGGAGTTTGTTTTAGGAGTCTGTTTTAAGCTTCTCTGTTTTTATATTGTGATTGTTGGCTCTGGAATAAAGTCTGAGTGGAAAGCTCTGTGTAGTTTATCAGATTTCTCCACCTTATTCAATTGAAAGATATCATGTAGTGTTTTTGAGATTTCTATTGAGTTTGGATGGTGGAATCCTCTCTGTAATTATGTCCTATTGGACTTTTCCTGCAGTATCTTAATCAAATGGATCGTTGAGGAAGCATGTGAAAGGCAGAGGGAGTTGGGGTGGTTAAGGACCTCAAGTCTTAGCTGTTGAGGTGCCTTACGAAGCAGAGAGTGAAGCCTGGCCTGGGGAAGAGACGACAGTTGTGTAAACAGTGAAGGAGAAGRTTGGTACTGGCCAGGACAGAGCAACACAGCTTGCTTAATGAAAATACTGTGTGCTTATCTATGTCAAAATAAGCCTGGTTGGAGGCCCCTTTTTCTTTGCGTAAGCAATTTGTGCAGGGAAGAGAGAAAACAGTAGAGAATGGACTGCGGTCCACCAGGTCTTTTCATCTGGCAGCACTCTGCAATACCTGGTAATTTTGTAGTGGTCCTTGATGCCTGCTCGACCTAAAGTTCCCGTTGTACTTATAGGACCACATAGTCCGTGTAAGAGCAGCGATTTCCAGAATTGTGTGCAAAGTGGTGTTTGCTCAGT
Organism: Nothoprocta perdicaria; assembly: GCF_003342845.1. Taxonomy (NCBI): domain Eukaryota; kingdom Metazoa; phylum Chordata; class Aves; order Tinamiformes; family Tinamidae; genus Nothoprocta; species Nothoprocta perdicaria. The sequence goes on along the minus strand of NW_020455666.1, from coordinate 3,862,834 downwards.
GTATTTTCACTAGACCCGTCAATAGGAGCTTTGGGATATGGAAGGTTAAAGTTTCCAGGATGATCCAGTTCCTTTCCTTTTCTGCACGTGGCCAAAGAAGAATCTGTAACTTCTCTTGTGCGGGAGAGAAACCGTCTCTACAGTCTTTGGTATCACTGAACTGCAGGAACTTCATCCATAGGGAACCTTGGGAACTCATCCCACAAAGTCCTTCCTGTTCATTCTTACTGCATAGAGAGATCTTTTGTTCCAGAGTCCAAGAGATTCTTATCTTCTCAAACCCGTGACCTGAATCAGTGACCAGTGAATCAATGGGATTCATTTTTTCATAAGAAGGGCTTGAGTAGAAATGTATTGTGGACTCACTTGTAGAGAAAAATCTGTGCTCTGTTTGGACTCAAGTCATATACTTGAGGGAAATGTAACATTGAAGCATGTGTTTCTCATCTGTAGAAAATGCTTAATATATGAGGCTGGGCTTGTCTTAAAGTGGATGTTACCACATCAAGTGTTTTAATACCAAAATTTTGAAACATTATTAATAAACTTGTGTTCTGAAAAGCTTGAGATGTGTCTGCAAACAGAGTGAGTGGGTATTTATATGCCTGTGTTGACACTGAAATGCTTGAAAAGGAATGAAACTACATTTGTATCCCAGGTGGAATAACAGCAGCAAGCGAAGATCCGTACATTCTTCCTTGTCTCTGCATATAAAAGTCTTTTCTTGCCTACAGTATGTTAGATGTTGTGTGAAGCTGTATATATCTRTTTTATTGCAAGTTATATAGAATGCACAAAATTTGAAAATACCTTCAAGTAACATTTTTGGGATAGATTTCTATGTACTTTTGAAAACAAATACCCTGACAGGTTCTTGTCTGTTCCGTTTCCTGCACATATAGARATCTTCCTATTGCCAGTGACTTACTTCCAGAAATTCTGATGTGCCATTGCACTCAGAATATAAATTCTACCAAAATYGAAACTTTGGACATTTTTAGTGTATCTGTAAAATATCTGCTTTAGATCCAGATTTATATTTCAGCAACAAGATGCAATTAAAAAGCTGTAAAATAGTGTTGTGAACTTTGTTGTTTATTTGAAACTTAATCAACAAATATTTCCAGAGAGGTTTCGTGTAAACTGTAAGTGAAAAGTACATCAGATATTGTTTGAAAGTTGGGTCTTCAAAACAAAGTGGGAAAACTCCAAAATATGTAGACAGTAAATCTGACAGTCATGGAATTCGTTGAACATGTTTTCAGCAAATAGATGTGTTAACCCTTTACTGCATAACTAAAGTACCTTGGGCTACCGTGTTATTTTGTATTAACCTCTATGCTTTTTTGCATAGGTACGTGCTCACCAGTTAGTTTTACCRCCTTGTGATGTAGTGATCAAAGCCGTAGCTGACTATGTCCGTAATATTCAGGACACCACTGATTTGGATGCCATAGCAAAGGATGTTTTCCAACATTCACAGGTAAAATAAAAGATAATGTGAAGGTCTTTTGGTTTGTATAAGAAAATGGGCTTGAAGATTTGGATTAAATAAAAATAAGGGGTTTTAACTATTGGCAAATGTCTTGAGTGCCCTAATTTAATTTCCTACACTTTTGGAAGGTAAAGTTGTTATTTTTTGCTTGATGCTCTAAAGTTAATTTCATGATAACCAAAAGAATTTTGTTGTTTGTGTACTGTTGTTGTGAGTCTATGATATGTGAAGATATCATTTTCAAACTTTATCTTTGCAGGGTTTGCCAAAGTATTGTGATATCTGTGATGGAAGGAAGTCACAGTACTGTTGGGCCCTTAGGCTTTAGTATTGTATGTGATAGGGTGCAAGGTTCTGTGTTACCATAGTGTGCTGACCTATAGATGACAGGCTCGGATTTGCTCATGAAAGAGATTTTTTTTTTTGTTGTTTTCTATTTTAGTCTAGAACAGATGACAAAGTTACTCGATTTAAGAGAGCAGTTGCTTATTACTCAGCAACGAATAAGCCTATGCCATTTCATCCACCACATTACCTAGGTACGTATGGAACATGTTCATTTTAACTAAAAGCTGTTATCAGCAGATTTGTTTTTTAAATGCTTATATTTAATGGCAATTTTCATTAACATTTGTTTTGAAAGACAAAATATCCTTAGGTTTCAGGCAGAGGTTGTGTTTATTCCCTGCAATGAGAGTAACAATCTGACCTGATTTTAATCTTAGCTATTGCTGATTCCATTCCAGCATTAGGGCAGTTAGGAGGGTAATGCAGTAAACAGGCAAAATCTGGTCGCTGGTTCCAGTCATAAAGACAGCTTCTATTTCTTTTCCATAAAACATATTTCCTGTTTGTGACTGAACTTTGCTGATATACCTTAGAAATCATTTTATAGTGATTGATTCTTTGGTGCTGTAATACAGTTGCTTAAATTGCAATCCAAAATTATATTGGATTATTGGCAGTAAAGATTATTCTCATGGTTAACTCCCCGYATAACCACCTGATCACCTACAACATATCTCATTTTTAAACATGTTTTAAATACAATTTTCCCTGCAAATTGGTTCTAGTCAAATTTGCTAAGAGTTTCAGTCACCATACTGGTCTATTAGTGTCGATAGTTTTCCTCCTTTATTTATATTTTTACATTCAAAGAGCTATATGAAAGAGCATTAGGGCTCCACTAAGTCTAGTATTTGTATGATAAAAACTGTCAGCATTAAGTCATCTGTCTTTTTGGCCAACTTCTTGTTTAGGACCACTCTTGGACTTTTTCCCCATTAAGCTTCCTGTGATTCCCATAGAAATAGGCATAGTGAGAGATACAAACAATTGAGTGAAGGTAAAACAAGTAAAATAGACTTTACGTGTTAGAGAGGAAATGTACTTTTTAAGAGGTAAAGGGGGGAAAAAAAAAGACCTGTTTTAGGCTTAATAGAAAATAGTAATGTTAACAGAACAAGAAAAATAAACTATAGAGATAAAAAGGAGAAAGGTAAAAATTTTGTCAAATACATTCACAAAAACGTTCATTATTTATTTTTTCTTCCTGTGTATTATTTTCCCCTCTTCTGCTTGCAATAAAACAGCCAGACCAAATCAGTTTGGAATGCCTGGTATAGTGCCACCATATGTTCCTTCTCAGATGCTTAACATTCCACAGACCTCACTACAAGCAAAACCTGTGGTAAGTGCAGCCTTCTGCTCTCTCAGGCTAAGTGTAAGAAATAAATTATGCCAGCTGAATTAAAATCAGGGTGGGAGTGTATAACTCGCCTTTCAGCCCRGGTGTTTGCTCTAAATTTTAACATTGGAACTATAATGATGCTGCAGACCCTAGGAAAAGCATTTTTGTGAATGTTCAAGAAGGCTGAGGTCTAATTGCTTACCTTTGAAAAATGCTACTTAGTTGAACAACACACGCTGTTTTAAAAGAAAAGTCTTTTTTTTTTTAACCTCTGCTTAAGAAAAACTACTTTATTCTAGGCCCAGCAGATGTCCAGTCAGGGTGGTGCCCAAGGTCAGGGTCCATACCCATATAATCTCTCTGAGCCAGCCATCACCTTGGAAACAGGTGGAAAAAGTCTTTCTGAGCAGAACAACTACAGTAACATTCCTCACGAAGGAAAACACACACCGTTGTATGAGCGATCTTCTCCCATAAACCCAGCTCAGAGTGGGAGCCCTAATCATGTGGATTCAACCTATTTTCCTGCCTCTTCTACATCTTCCTCCTCCGACAACGATGAAGGCAATGGAGGTGCAGTGAAGTAAGTTTTCCCATGAAAGTATTCTTTTGGCTTATATTTGTTTTCAAAATTCTTTGTCAGAATCCTGGAAGTTAAGAAATTTACATGTTAGTGATATGAGAGACTTTCAGGTCACTCTGCAAACACATCTGTACACTCTAGTGCTCTTGTTCTTTATAAAACACCAAAACTAAACAAGTCTGGATTTTTTTGTTTGCTCTCCATTCCARTTCTGTGCTAACAGCTTATTAAAACAAGGAAAGAATCAGTGAGCTTTTGGTAAATGTTGTAAAACCTTATATTACTTCATATAAAATGGTCTTACTCCACTTTAGAATTCATTAAAAATTCAGTGGCCAAAAATACAAAATATTTCTGACTTTATGATTTTTATACTTCTAGAATTTTGGGATAATGTGATTTTGCAGTGAGACCTGAATGTCARATACAAAATTTAAGGCAGTGACTGAAGAGCTTTCCTTGACAGACTGTGTGGAGCTAAGCGGCAATGAAAATGCTCTTCCCTATTCATGTGCCTGTTTAGTGCTGAAGTATTCCTGATCATCTAGATCAGATATCCATCTTTAGCAACAAAGTTGTGCAGACTTTCAYTTGATTGCTACTTACTGACCTACAAAGAGGAAATTTGAGCAGAGGCTGTTTGTATTTACTTTTGTCTTGTTAGTCGTAGTAGCTTACCATGTGAGAACCAAAGCCCGTGGCTTTAGAAAGTCTACAAAACATTCTCCTGAATGGTTGAGCCTTTGTATCTTAATAYGTATTTCTATGTGTTTTTCAATTCTTAGTGTATCTGCAACTATGAAATATGTATTAGACTTGGCTTTTCTGATGTAGTCTTTTTGCATTAAATGTATTAATGTGTTTTGCTTAAAAAAAAGAACAAATAAGTTTGCATAGTTGCCATAGAGTGCAGAACTGGATACTTAGCTGTTTTGGACAAAACGATGTAACATATTATTTTCAGAATTTTTCATAGTCTTGTGTCTGTATTTTATGCAGAAAGTTTAGAATGAATTTAGCACTAAAGTCCAGACAATATTATTTATATCACTCTTGGTTGAATTGATCTTCTGACTGGGGGAATTTACTTGGCATAATGTAGAATATTTAAAGTTCAATCATGAATTCTTCCTGTTTGAATATTTATTGTAAGAGTTTCTGTATGTCTTTTAAATATAATCCAAATAATGACATAGTATAAATGAAAAAAATGTAGTTGAAGTGTCTTCTGGACTTCAAATTTCTAAAACATAGGACCTCTGAAAATTATAGTTGTCTCTGGTTGATATGCCCTTTGTGACTGTTAGTGGAACAATTGCATTATATCTTAACCATTGCATTAATGCTGTTTTTTTTCCTTTGTGTTGTCATTCAGCCATGTCAGTGGGAACAAAATAGGCTGGGAAAAAACAGGAACCCAGTCAGAAAGTCAAACACGTGGAGACCTGGGTGACCAAACAAAGGTAATTTAAGTTTCAAACATCGCAATTTATTATTTTGTATCAAAGTTCAATGACAAGCCTCTGAGTATAACTTTCAGAATTAATCTGTAGAATTTGGAGTAAATTTTTGTAAATTCTTTTGTGAATTACAAAGCAATGGCTTTAAAATACAGTAAGAAGAAGAAATATTATATATATAAAAAGAAAAATAGCCAGTGTTAGAAAATATTAGATGCAAAATAACAGAAACAAACCCATAGACTTGTTTAGTTTTTACAGCGGTATCCTTCTTGAATATTGCTACCCTTTTTAAAGTACTCTCCCACTCTGATTTTAGTAAAGAGAACAGCAAACTCAATTGAACAAACACAGGATCCAGCCCCTGCACCCTGCAGTGGAGTGAGAGCACCTCTAACACACTTTTTAAAATTAGTCACAGAGGCAGTTAGAGGTGGGTAGTTGCTTTCAACTGTGTGTATTAAAACTYAGCAAAGGAGTAAAAGTGCATTACAACTGCCTGGTATGAATTACACATAATGCATCTTAAGGTAGCTCTGTGGTACCAATTAGCATGTACTGGGCTTTACTGAGGCTGGGATGACTGAGCCCTTGCTAAAGACTTAACATTATCCTATTAGATTTCTTCTGGTTAAAAAAAAAATAATATCATTTTCAAATTAAGAGCTGGAGGGCTCATATTCCATGGTTCTGCAGTGTTTCAGCAAGAATGTTCAAAGCATTTACCCTTGGTATCTCTGTATCTCTGCGATAGCTGTACACAAACTATTCAATCTGTCATTAAATTAGAGCCATTCAGTTGTGAGGTGCTTGTGCTGCAGGAAAAGAGAGGAATGTTTTCCCTGTACCTTTGGCATAGAAATTCCAGTAAACTTTGGCACTTGGCTCTGTGCTTAAAATATCAAGCTGATGATTTCATCCATCAGTGCTCTTATTTTTGCAGGCACCACCCTGTGTGATAACTGTGTCTGCCTGTGGCTTAGCCAGGATGCCTGAGACACTAACGTGACCCATAGTGTTGCTTTTTGTCCCTGCTAGGGGACATGCAGGAACCCTGGTGCATCGCCCCGTGGGGGGCCTTGAATGCGCACGGGCCTTGTGAGAAGGGGAAGGGAATGGGTGGAAGAGCAGGAGCAGGTGGGAGGAAGGGGATGGGAATGGGTGGAACAGCAGCAGGGGCAGGCAGCGCTGCAGCCTTTGGGCTCCTGCCCTCAGCTGGGTGGCTGATGGCTGGGCTGGAGTCCCCCTGTCCGTCTGTGTGGGCACAGTTGGAGCTGTATAAGCAGTGCCTAGACTTTGAAATGGTTTTTATGCATGCAGCCCAGCAGAAGTGCATCCAATTTAACGTGTAAATGCTTTGAGTTTTACTCGCCTGTTTTTTTAATAGCAAACTGCTGCTTCAGCTTTCAGTGGCAAGAGAAGATAGCAGTATCTGTTAAGCATGGCAGAGGGAATTGTGAGTACAGTTTTGTAGATGAACTTCCTGTGGAGCTATAAATAAAATCATTTTTAAAATGTTTATACTTCAGTTTTTCTTAATTTTCTTATATCAATTGCTCTAAATTTTCTGAAGATTTTCATTTTGGAATGAGATACGTGAATTTCTGAGGCATTTTACATGGTCAGAATCTAGCTTCACCAACAGGTAGCACCAGTGTTCATATTCATTTTTCTTTGATTTAGATGTCAAAAATCTTTGAGTGTGGTTGTCTCACAGTGTGGTCGCTGTGTGATATGACTAAGGCACGCTCGCCTCATTTGGGCAGATGAATAATGCTAAAATTTACTTGTAACTATGGCAATTCCTCAGCTTTAAYAGGCTCAAAAGAAGCTGGGTAGTGCAAACGGATATTATATTGCTGCAGTTGAGTATTTTACTCTCTTCAGTCCCTTTTTTTTTCCACTAATTGCCTTTTGCTACCAAACAAAGGAAAAGGGCCTTCAGGAAGTTATCAGTCTTCAAAATCGTTTGGAAGACTTTGGATAATTCCTTTTACATATTGACACAACATGAAGTGATTGTTRCTTTCAGTGAGTGAAGGAAATCTCTTCTCTCTGTTGGTTAATCTTCTGGTGTGTTTCTATACACATTAAAAAGCACTTTTCTTTTGTATATTCTGTTACAGGCAGAAGGTTCCTCTAGTGCTTCTTCAGGAAGTCAGGCAGCTGATGTCAAAGGGAATCAAGCCAGTAATCCACAAATCCCATGCCTGTTGTCAATGCCCACCAGAAATCACATGGATATTACTACCCCTCCATTACCTCCTGTAGCACCTGAAGTATTACGAGTTGCAGAACACAGGCACAAGAAGGGGTTAATGTATCCCTACATCTTTCATGTCCTAACCAAGGTATGAAATTTTAAATTATACAAAACAGTGATTCTGTAAAGATAATTGCACTTAAATCTCTGGCTAACCCCATCATGATTTTGCATCTTTTTTGTTGCCTTGAGTTTTGGTCTTTTTTTCAGTGTTGCTAATGATTTTAATTTCTCCATGTTGTCTAACCACTGTGATTATTAATTGCTGCATTGTTCCAGTAAATGAGAGGGGACTTTTAGAGATACTTACAGAATTACTCGTTTTTTCCTAAATACTTTATTTAATATTTTCATATACCTGCATGTGTGTGTGTCTGCATACATCTAAATGTACACACCTGTATACAGACATATATACAGATGTGTGTGTGTATACACACAGCAGCTCCCACTTGTTTTTGCCAGTTCTACTCATAATCTTATATTTTATACCGAGTCCACCAATACTGTTTCAAATCATTACGCTTAGAAACTACACCGGTGTTTTTTAGAAAGGGTGAGTGTTCTTTTGAAATCTACATCAGCTTTTAGCAGTTGTTCTTGAAGTGTGCTTTGAATATCTGKTAATTCTATAAGCAGATTACTGTATTTTCATATGTACTTTTTCACTGTGRAAATTATCAAGATTTGAAGGTAAGCCTCACCTGCAGATAATCCTGCCACAAAGAGGCATGTGGTGGAGAGGAGAAATTGCGGAGCGGCAGGGATAATCAGAGACTGGAGACTTGTTGGGGGAAAACAAGTTGATCGTAGGGTAATCCTCCTCTAGTGGTACTTCCACGTGCCTGAAATCCACATTGCTGCTGAATCATGTTTTTCTGAACTGGATGAGATTAATTTTAGTGTGGATATCTAAACATTTTCTGTTCACTGTAACGCATCATATGTTTCTGCTTTCTTTCATGTAAAGGGTGAAATCAAAATTGCAGTTTCTATAGAAGATGAAGCCAACAAAGACCTGCCTCCTGCTGCTCTGCTTTATAGGCCAGTTCGTCAGTATGTTTACGGAGTCCTGTTTAGTTTGGCAGAAAGCAGAAAGAAAACTGAAAGACTTGCTTTTAGAAAGAACAGACTTCCACCAGAATGTATGTACTCCAGAATCTATTCTTCTTTCTCCTCCCTTTGCTATGTTTGTATATCAATTTGTACCATGATTTGAATAAGAATAGTTACTAAGGCTTCATGAATGTAGCTAAAGCGGGAGTAATTTATGAGTTCTGCCATCCGATGGATTATAGAAAAAGATATTTTAGTTCATAATTTTACTTTCTATAGTAGTTAACAGCTAGAAATGGTACCATTTGTAAGCAAGTTCTGAAGTTTGCTTTTTAAAATGTATATTCAAGCTACTATTGGGCTTGTACAAAGTAGTGACTTTTTTGATCATAATTTTGAAAGTATATTAAGAGCTTGATTATAGGAAACATCTATTCCATGTTCATACGTGCAGACATGCATACAATTTTTTCAAAATGTTGAATGCCCCTAACTTTCTCTTTACTATGACTGATGTACTTTAGTGTTCACTTTTAGTGAAGCCTCCTTGGAGTATCTTTCAAGTATTTACATATAAAAAAAACCCACCCATATAATGTGTAAAATTCAGGTGTGATGCCTCAGGTAAAGGCAGGCTAAACTCTTGCAGACAGACATGTCACAAGATCTTTTTRTTAATTCACAGGAATTAACATGACTGTTAATCTTGATGTTGATCTGGAAGTTGGCTTTTTAAGTTTTCTGCTCCAGGAATTACTCATGTCAGAAAATTTGGTCTCTTGATGTTGTGAAGTATTTTCTTTTCTCTTTTTTTAATATGAAATGCATAAAAGAAATGATTGAACTTTACACTAGCATCTTAGAAAGGTTACAGTAAAGCTAAAGTAATAAATGGATGGCAGCAGCTGGAAAGTATATACAGAAGTCTGCTGTCAGTAGACTCTATTCAAGAAGCAGGTGCTTAGAATGTTTGAAAKCATCATTCAAATCCTCATGTAAGTGTAAAAATATGAATCATCGGTTCTAAATTTCATTTTCATTCTCTTCCTTTTCATTTTTAATTGTGAAAGGTGTTTTTTGTATCTTCCTATGGAAGGTATAGCTGTTCAACAGTGTTGAAAAAGCTGTTTATATTTGTATTTTCTTGTGAGGAATTAAAATTTGCCATGCTTGAAATATGGCTCTAGAGTGCAAATATAACCCTTTTAACTGACTGTGTATAATACTATTTCAGGATAGAAGATTCAGGATTGAAATAGTAAAGTTACATCCCATATTTGCTTATGCTTATTAGATCTTGTCCTTAAAAGAAWGCTATAAGGATTTTAGGGATGAAATAGCTCCATGCTGAAGGTCTGCTTCAGTCTTCAGAATATTTTCATCCTGTAAACTTAGACTGTTCTCTGTAGACAGCTGGAGATACCTGTGTAATCTCTGTTTTCTCTTCATTTATACTGCTTTTCAGTGGTTTTATCTCTGCCAAGGCTAAGAACACTGCTGCTGACTTGGTTTATTGTTACAGGAGCTCTGGCAAAGCTCGCTGCAGGACGCATTCAGCTACCTGACCTACTTCTATCTTAGGACTGACCATGCTCTTAAAAAGTGGAACATCTGCCCAAATGTTAGTTGCTTCCCTGCAAGGCTAAAAAAGGCAGTAAAGATGAACTGAGCTAAGATGCATGCCTGTAGTTTGAAGGAGCTGTGATGCAGAAGTACATTTCTTTTCATCACCTCTCCTACAAGGCTCTGGGCTTTGGCCAGAGACTGTAGAAGACAGTAAAGGAGAAACAGCCCTTATTTAAACAGCCTGAACAAATTGATCATCTTTGTACAGACTGTAACTCTAGCAGGGTAGTGCATTTTATGGTGCGTAACTTCCAAGTACATTGTATGTCAGGATTATGAGAAGCTATGAAATGTACATTTTAAACTTTGCCTGTCAGTATCATTGCTAAAAAGCAAAACAGTAAAAATGTTTGGTTTTTTTTTCCATGAAACAAATTTCTTCCCACCTTTTAAATGGTAGTTATTTTATGTAGTTGGAAAGAAAAAAAATCTGTTGGAAGGAGCAATCACTGAGTTTGTATCTGCTAAATTGTGCTTGTGCTATATGTGTCCTCATGTCTGCTACCTGGGGATATAAAAAGCTGAATAGCAAAGTTCTTTAATGTGCTTTTACTGCCAGCTGGGAAGCACAGGCTGTGCTTCGCTTGCTTGTGAGAAGATGGAATTAAAACTATTCTTTTCAAACCATGAAGTGGGTTATTCCCCAAGTTCTAATAAATACATAGACGTGTGAGAAACTATCAACTCTTTGGACTTTTTGAAAAAGTGCACACCTGTACAAGCTGTTATAACTCTTGGTTGAATCCACATGTTTGTTATTTTAAGCCTAGCCGCCCTGTGATGTTCTGTGATGTACATCCACCATCTATTCAGCTGACACCCTTGCTGCTGAAAGGGAGGCCATCTCCTGGGCAGTCGCCTTGTGTGCAAAATCAGTGAAGACCATAAAGCTAAAAATGAGGCTCGATTAGTTTGCACTAGCTGGCTCATCTTCTGAATCTTTATCAAGAGAGTCACATTGATGCAGGTCAATTTTGACCTTTTTTGCTTAATCTGACTTTAAAGTGCTTTGAGAATAATGTTCAAAGCACGTGTTAATACTTTGCACAGTTACTTAGGCTACATTGAGTATTAAAATCTACCTACGAGCAGCAGGAGGGAGTTTAGTATTTAAAAAAAAAATAAATAAAAGTATAAGCTAGCTCTGCGATGTTTTATCTCAACATACTCTGATGGGTGAGTACATTTGTCGCAGACATTTCTTATGTCCGGGTGGAAGTCCTGGAAGGAAATGTGAAGCATTCCCCCAAGGACACCTGTCCTCATAGGCTGAGGAAGGCGGTAGTTTTGGCACCAGTCCCAGTTGTCAAATGTGCAAGAAATGCCCYGGGGAAATAGCTAGACAGGGACATGTCCTAGATTGGTCGTTGCGTTAAATTCTAAATTTGGGTGAACAGTACTGTGGTTACCTGTCAACTGATGCAGTTAATTCCTCTTTCCCTCCTTTCAGAAAGGACACTGTTTACCAGGCCACCCAAGTGACCATTTTATTAAACTACTGCTGAGGAAAAACAGTTACCYTTCCAATAGTAATAATTATTTTTCAGAATTTTGAAGTCAGGATGGATCTCTGATGTAGTCTCTACAGGGCAGCATAGAAGATACTTTTTTGAGAGCTAATGGAGGTGTTCCTACTGTGTTCTTAATCTTACAGATTTATGGAAGTTGTCGACCTGAGACAGAAAGCTTTGAACCGATTTTGGATGCTGAAAGACAGGATTGCAGATAGAAAATACAGACATAAGCGATTCCCTTTTTGTAAACTTGAGGTTTTCTACAACACAGCATACATAGAAAAAAATGRCGAAACGTTTGTGTTTTGTAGGAATTTGTCTTCTTGCTAGTGTCTGTTGTTGTAGGAGTCATAGAAATTGAAGAGAAGGTTTTCTGAGAGTATTTAAGAGTATAATCTGAGAGTATTATCTGCTCGCCCCTAGAGGGGCCTCCACACTGAGAAGCTGACTATAGCTAGGAATATGACCTCCAGTATGAAAAGGAAAGAAGATAAAAAACACAAATAACTACCTTATGTCAGCTATCTACAGTTTTATTTTATTTTTTACTGCTGAACAGTTTAAGCTGTTTCACATGGAACCCATTGTGTTTCCCAGCTGTTCACTGAGAGCACTGGGAAGTTTTTGGTCCGGAAGTCTCTCTCCCTTCTAAGACATTAAACTTCTAAGCAATTAAAACCATCTATTATTTGGAAACCCACATAAAATGCATCCTTTTATTTATTCACGTTTCCTCTGCTGGTGTCCAGAGCAGTGCTGGTGGCCAAGGGAGAAGGGAACAGCAGGGTGATAAGCCCTGCACAAATATTGGAGTAGCTTTGCTGGCTGTTGAAGCCCATTTTGAACAGCTTAGTGGAGTATAAAAAAAATGGGAGCAGCCCAAATAGAACATGATTCTGTAGTGAGGGTACCCACTATACCAAAACATTTATTTTCATTGCTGTGTGCTGTCCTTGTAAAGCTTTTCCTTTGGTTTGTTAACTGTAACTGTGGTGCTAGAGGGGTTTTACTGCAGGAAGGCACCGGCGAGGCCTTGCGAGGTTCTCGGGGCGCGCGGCTCCTGAGCGCTGCCTCTCGCTGTGAAGCTGACGTGTGCGGCAGAGGAATCTCTGCAGCCCTCGGGGCTCTGCTGGCCTCCCAGCCCGCGCGGAGGCATTGGGAGCAGCCGGAGGGAGTCTGTTCCCTGCTCAGTGCTGGTGACCGGGGAGTCTCTCGGGCCGTAACCCGACGCTTTGCTAACGAGCTGCTCCAGTCTTTCCGCGCTGCAGAMCTGGGCCCTCAGTGAGGACGGGTGCAAACGGGGTTCGAGCCGTGGCAAACCAGGGGTCCTTCCCAGGCCAAAGATACCATTTCTTGATTTAAAAACAACAACAAAATTCTCTTAGTTGCCTTCAARTATAGAAAAAGAGAAATGAGAGAAATACCTTAGCAGCCATATGGAGTTGAGACTTTTTTTTTGATGAAAGAGGCCATAGCAGACACACAATTACTAACCTTTTTAATACAGTACAGTGCAGTTAATTGAAAGTGATAAGTTCTCATTCCCTTACAGTAGTTGTTCAACCACGAACAACTGTGACATGAGTTCTGAAGTACTGATTTTAAAATGTCAGTAGGACAGTAGTATATTTATAGTTTTGTATTGCTTTCAGAAGAGCACATTGTACATTGATTTTACATCAATCGATGTATTGATGTACTTTAGGTTTTTAAACAAGATACTCTGGGGGAAATTGCGTTTTCAAATTTTGTTTTTTCTTCATTTTCAAAGATTACACGTAGGTCCTTAATGTTGTATATTCATTTGAAAATATGTCAACATTCTTTTTTCGTCGGAAGTGCTTGATTTGTAAATGATCGCAGTTCAAAGATGATTGGTATGAAGTACTGTAATGCTCTCAGTTTATAAGGATTTCATACAGTATTTTCTAAATACACTTTTTAACTGTTTTTTTATTTTTATTTTTATTTTTATTTCTTATTCTCAACTGTAGTTTCACCGGTGATAATTAAAGAATGGGCTGCTTACAAAGGCAAATCTCCTCAGACCCCTGAGCTGGTGGAAGCACTTGCGTTCAGGGAATGGACCTGTCCTAATCTGAAGAAGCTGTGGCTGGGAAAAGCAGTAGAAGATAAGAACCGAAGAATGAGGGCATTTTTGGCCTGTATGAGATCAGATACACCAGCAATGCTCAATCCAACTAATGTGCCCACTCATCTTATGGTGCTCTGTTGTGTACTAAGGTCAGTGTTACCTTAAGGTGAAGCAGAGTGAAGGAAAGGTTTTCCCGCGCTGCCTAATCTCTCTGACATATTTAACTGCATTAAACTATGAGTTTAGAAAGCATTAATTTATATTAGTTTATGGAGGGATATTTTYCTTTTAGAGCGTCACTTGTGAGTCCTAGAAGCTTCAAGGCTTCTTTCTGGAGCAAAAAGGAGGAAAAGAAAAAATCTTGCGTTGCTAAGAGGCCGCTGTAGCATTTGAATTAGCTTACATTTGTTACACTCCAGCCTACTAGAAAATAACATTTGGTGTCTCAGCAGCTGGGGTGGTGAAGTTGTGAAGCAAAAGAGAATGCATTTCATAGACAGCTGCTTAGCAGCATGGAAAGTTCATGTACATGATGTTCTGCCTGTCGTGTTAGATTCCTTGTGCCCATGTAGCTGGTGTGATGATAACCTGCATGATGACCTGACGATAACTGCTGTTGAAGTACAGTACTAACAAGGAAACCACAAGGTCCAAATTACTTACCTGTTTAATTTTCAGATTGGAACTGGACTAGGAATTTGAGAGATCCTTACCTTTTGGAAAGGGGTGATTATTTTGATATGATTGCTTATAAATCTGACAGAAGCCAAAGTTAGCATGTGGTGCAGGAAAAATTTTAAGCCATCTTAAGACTGATAAATGTACATTTATCTTTGGTTCTACTTCACTTTCTCCTGTCCTGTGAGCACTAAAGCTCGCTTCTCTTTTTCCTCATAGAATACTAAATATACAAATGTAGACCAAGGGGTATCTTAAAGCAGAACTTCACACTCATTTATACAACAAGTTTCTTTCCTGTGACATATTACTTATACAGATTAGATGTAAAGTTTTACTCAGCACTTGTTTGGAATGACAAGTGTAAAATTCACTGACTAGATCATTTTTGAATGATGGATGATGTGAAAACATATTCCATTAGTCCTTCCATTAGTCTTTAGTTTTTAGACCTTTAGTCTTTATATTATTTTATTTTTATATGTACCGTAATGCACTTTGGGTTTACATTCTGTTTTGGTGAGCTGTCCTCCATTTCCTCACTGAAAGTGGGCTGTTCTGGTGTGATTTATGTAACTGATTCACAGCCAGCAGCTCTTCTATGTGATTTAAAAAAAAAAAAAAAAAAAAAAAAAAAAAGAGAGAGAGAGAAGCTTTAAATCTTCTGGTTTGGCTATATACTTGCATTCTGGTGACTTCTGATCATGTAAAATACCACTTAATTTAGTAGTTAAAATAAGGATGTAAATAATTCTTGACTTCCTCTGTAGGTATATGGTACAGTGGCCAGGGGTTCGTATACTTCGTCGCCAAGAACTTGATGCTTTTCTTGCCCAAGCATTGTCTCCAAAGCTCTATGAGCCTGACCAGCTTCAGGAACTCAAGGTAATTCTTACCTCTGACTTCCATAACAAAAAGTATTCCCAGCTGATCCACACTGTTAACTGTACTGGGTGCATGTGCCTGTCTCACCTTAGATACTTAAACCTTAGATATTTATATATGCTTTCAAAGATATTAATCTTGTAGGGGTTTTTTTGTTGGGTTTTTTTTTTGTGTGTGTGTGTGTGATTTTTTCTTTTTTTAAGTGTGGCAAAGACCATTAATTAGTTCTGTTTCATTCATTTGATTGATAGGTAAAATTTTAAGATGTCTTCCTTGCACACATTTTCTTCTCATTTTCTAAGTAACTGTTTCTTAGAAGTTTAAATCAAATGTTTTCATTGGTATTTTTCCATGGTTCAGCATTTAAAAAAGAATTACAGTTTGTGTTCCAGGTAAAGAAATGAGAGACTTGCATAACTCAGAATGGGAAAATGCAGGAGAAAGGGAAACATTTATTAATACATAGAGAATTATGGAATTAATTGTTCTGAGGATTTTGAAAATTTAAATCATTAAGTTTTTATTTTTTTCTAATACAGTAGTAGTRTTTGAAGTTAATACAGCTAGTTAAGGGGTAGAATCCTATGGCAGTATCCTATTGTAAGCATGGAGTGCATCTCAGTCTGCAACATCCCCTTACTGTGTGGTATTTTGCCAACCAGCCTTCATATATTCACAGTGGATTTTCCTTTTCTAATCTTTGGATTAAAATACACAGAAAATCTGGGTTTAATTTTTCTTTGTTTGCAAACCACAAACTTYTGTACTCTGAATCAAGAAAGTGATACAATTTAGTCTTTTATTTGATAAAGTTTTTTTCTGAATGGAAATAATTGTACACACATTTTTACATATATTACAAATTCTGCATAACCAAAGATCAGTGATTAACTGGGAACTATGGGAGGCAGTTGATATGTGGGGAATGCACAACCTTAAGGTATCGGTCATATCTCCCGTCGGCACCAATGATCGACAAACCAAAGGTGTTGAAGTCACCTCTTCATCCTGTACCCTCAGTCTGGAAGAAGGCATCTCAGATGGCCTTTCAGGTTCTTATATATAATGTGGAGGGCTAAAATTAGGAAAGTCTCCTAACCAGTTCTGCTCCSAGCAGTCTGCTGGGACCCATGCTGTCTTTAGTTAAAATTGCAAGGACAAAAAGGTTCCCTTTTTCGACTTGATTCGTGTGCACACCTACACAGTCGCGAAATGGCACAGACCAAAGCAGCACTCCTAGCACTGCGTTTGCAGAAGCAATGCCAATTAAGGTCACACAGATATAGACTACCAGGTTTTTCTAGGGAATAGTTTGCTGCTCAAAGCTAATCAACAAGAGCATTCTCAAAGCCAGCAGTTGACTGATTTCTCATCTGCGGACGACAGGCAGCTTCACTCTTGCATGTAGCACTCTGGCAAGGACTTCTTGGACTCATTCTATAAACCAGATGAACCTGCGTGCAGAATCTCAGCTCTTAGGCATAGATGTGCTAATAAGTGTAAGGGAAAGAAAACAATTGAATCCACTTAAGAAGCTATTTGACTTTGTCACTTGGAAAGAGAATTCACATTTTATGAATCTAAATGGCAGAGTTTAACAGAAAATCTAAATCCTCTTCTGAAGGATTCATACTGAAGAATGAATACCAAATGCATATAATATACATATAAATACATAAAATACATATAATTAATACTAAAAGTTCCAAAAAAATCCAACAGAAATAAATTACTCTGACCTTTCATGATTCAAAAAAGGAAGAAACACAGGACAAAGCTACAGCAGAGATGAGAGGAATTCTTGCAAGACTGCTCGTTTGTTTCAGCGCTTACAACTGGATTGCTGTTCGTATGGATTACAAGAATATGAGACTCGTGAGAACAACATTTCTGTGTACTCCTCTACTGATAATTTCTTGAAGGGAGCCTAAATGCAGCCCAGCAGGAGAATTGCTGAGACATTTGAACTCCCCTTGAAGATGTTTACTAGACATTCACCCTGGAAACAGTGGGTGCTTATTGGGCTTTCAGAATCCCAGGGTGGTGGCTCTAAGTACAAGATGACTTTCTGCACTGTATGRAGAGCAGTGCTTTGCCTTAAGGGAAGCACGTGGCCAAGCTTTATCCAAGGACTGAAGTGAGAAGAGGATACCCCACATGTTAAGAAGACATATATTTATGCTCATCTGAGGTAACAAATGCTGGAGTGTGGAATAGTACAGGACATCTACCTTGACGTTTTGAAGCCAAATAATTGCACCTACGGGTGTAGGTAGAAACTCAAGTAATAATTTTGTAGGCAGGGCTGGATATGTCAAAGAACACAGTGTGTATTAGCAACCTCAATGTCCACTTTCAGAACTCAATAAACAAGTAACATCAAAGGGCACAGATTTTGGTAAAGGTATCTACAGGAGTTACCAAGCAAATAGTCTTGCCTCTGTCTTTGGGCTTGGTGAAAAGAGGAGGAAACCCCACTGTGAAAGTTGCTGGATTTAGAGATCTAAGAAAGGAATTCCCAGATAAATTTTTTGAATTCCAACCAAAAAACGAAAGGCTGAGACAAGGCAAGTGATAAACAGGGTACAAGCATTTTTGTTTAATAGAAATTGTTCTCCACGTTTTATTTTTAAATCATACATGGAGAGTTATATGGACCATTTCCCTAATATTTGTGGTTAACTGAAAGATGCAATATTTCGTGCAATGTTGTTACTGTCTTCATATGAAGCAGCTGCCTCTCTTTTTGTTGAAGTCAGACAGAAAGAGCAGCTGAGTTTGAACCCAGCTGCATATCTGCAAAACGATCTGGATAGTCTTTTGGATCTTACAGGTTGCTTAAGCATAAGGAAGGTAATGTAGTTTGATTTTAAAATTTAATACCAAAGTCTTGAAAATGTTCCCAAGGAAGGACTGATATTTTTTAAATATATTGGCAAATGTTAGTGTTATTTTTTTTGTTTCTAAGCTAAAAATATTTGCCACAAGCAACTTTTTGTTTCTACTCTGAGCTCTTATTCATGATATAATTTTACCTTTGCATATCTATACTGAATTTTAAATAAAACTCTTGTATTCACAAAAAAAAAAATCACTTTGTTAATAGGAGCCACATTCTCTAACATTGGAAAATTTGAAAAAGCTAATTGAAATTCTGTTATAAAGGAGTTGGAAGGGAGATGTGATATGTGGGAAGAAAGCTGGAATTCTCTTTTTGAGTTCATTCCTGAAGCTTTCTAAAAAGTGAAAAGTATCTCAGAAATGCAAGATTGTTTGGAAGAAATTGTCATATTTTTAATGAATTTTTCTACAGATAATTTTGTATAAATATCTTAAAAGCTCCTGTTGCTGCAGTATGCTTTAGCATTGATCGAAAAACTGTACTTCATCTTTATGAATGATCTTAATGTAGCTGAAGCATGCATCATATATGTTTTACACTAGAAAAAGCCACAATTTAAAGATGTATACTCCTTCCCTTGAAATTTACTGTCTCCTTGATGATAAATTGAATTCTAACATGAAATACTAGGGACTATTTCATGTGCTTTCTGTTTGAGGCAACAGAATTCTGTTTTTTTTCTCTCATCTCTTGGATGGACAGAAGCAACATCTTTGTGTATTGCAGTTTTGCCTGTATATGTGATAGGTTATGCGGCACTCTGCTAGCTGAAGAGGCAACAGAGCATGAAGTTTGGATAACTTCTTAAACTTGCTTTATTTTCATGAGTTTTGAAAATAATATACCTATTGGAATTATTTTGTATTACTTCTCTTTATTACATTACTAAACTTTTTTTTTTTTTTACCAGATTGAGAATCTCGATCCCCGAGGAATTCAGCTGTCCGCTTTATTTATGAGCGGTGTCGATATGGCGCTTTTTGCAAACGATGCCTGCGGACAGCCAATTCCATGGGAGCACTGCTGTCCGTGGATGTACTTCGATGGAAAGTTGTTCCAGACCAAGCTCATCAAAGCAAGCCGGGAGAAAGTTCCTCTCATTGACCTCTGTGATGGTCAGGTGTGTAGTTTTAGACTGTTATAAGCTAATATCAAGTGTGCTAAACTTTCCCAAGTGTTAGATGTGATTTATCAGTCATTATTTAATGTGTTACCTGTCTACTTGAAAGGGAAATGAAAGGTGTATAGTTAATAGGTATCTGTCAGCTTGCTATATGTCTCTTACTTTCTTGCTGGTTGAGATGGCATTTTAGTAGATGTTACAAAAAATAAACTGATGGAATTTTTTCTTGGATTTCATTTTGATCCTTTCCGGAAACTGAAGTTTGAATGCAGCTATGATGTAATGAGCTACTTTAGCTGGAAACTCCATGCTCCTTCATGCAAGTAATGCCATCTTTTTGCATCAAGATGGCATTGTGGTCACAAAGGACTAAGCTGTGATGAATTTATGGAGAAAGAAAACTTCATATTTTACCCTCAACAAAGTCATTCTTGTGTCCCATAAGTTCAAAATTTCTTCATGTTTCTTACAGCCATCTTGAAAGTACAAATATGTGATATGACTTAGTTACAATAAAAAGTTACTATCTTATAATAACTACACTGTAACTAGTTATAAAAACAGGAAACTAGTTTTATGAGTAACTAGTTTTAGGAAAAATGTTCTCACTATCCATCTTCTTTTGCTTTCCTCTGTGAATCTGATATGTAAATATTACACAATTGAAATCAAAATTGTAACGTCTGTTTGTGACCTTCTCTTTACTCATAGGCTGAGCAGGCAGCCAAGGTTGAAAAGATGCGTCAGAGCATCCTAGAAGGATTAAATTTCTCCAGGCAGAATCATCCTCTCCCTTTCCCGCCTCCACCTGCCATGCCTTTCTATCCAGCTTCTATGTATCCTCGACACTTTGGGCCAGTCCCACCACCTCAGGGCAGGGGGAGAGGCTTTGCTGGTAAGTGATGGGACGGCAGCATGATGCACATCTCGTCTTTCATGCCATAATACTGTAAAATCATTTGCTTGTTTAATTTCGTGGGGAAAAATAGGTAAAAATAAGTGGTTAGCCTGTTGTGTGCCAGTCACTGCATTTTGTTGTAGTTTTTATTAGCGACAGCTTAGCAATGCAGAATGTGTTGTGGTGCTGCATATTTCCATCTGGATTTTTAGTAGCTGTGCCAGATCAAATAGTTTTAGAGCTATTGTATGAAAAAGTAAAAAGAGGAACGGATCAACATGGAATCATATGACAAAGCTCTTATTTGCACTGTTCTTTAAAAAGTTTATGTTTATAAATACTCAAAATGCCTTAATTAACGGGCACAGTTTAACTGCCAGGGTTGATGACAACCTTTCTTCCTTCCCATCCCTCATTATTTTGCTATAGTCACTTAACTCTTGGCACCTCAAGTGAGTCTACGTACTGGAGGTCACTGAATAAACCACTCCAGGCTGTTCCTAGATGTATTCCCTTCTTCATAACCATACCCTCAGATACAGGGAGCTGTTTGTACGTTAACACTGGACACCCAGAGCAAGGCATTCGTGGGGTGCCACAGCTGTAGCCATTGAAGCTCGCAGCCACGAAGCTGCCACAGGCCCCTTTCCGTGCCAGGCCTGCCCTCCGCCTCAGGAGCCCTGTTGCACCCGAGGCCTGGGGGCGCGGGCGGCTCGTACCCGAGGCGGGAGGCGCGGGCCGGGGCGCTCCGCGGTGCCGCCGGGGCGCTGGCAGCAGCTTCTCTGCTAGGGGAGCTCCCACGGGCCCGGCCCCCTCACCGCTTTTCCCCTGTCTTTCTTTACCCTGGGTCTAACAGGAGTCTATGGCTTCGGAGGCCCTTATGGGGATACAGTAGCCACAGGCGCTTACCGGGCCTTCCGGGTGGCAGCAGCAGCAGGACACTCCGGAGCCTTCTCTGGCAATGACAGCAACAGGACTAGCAAGTTTCAGGGCGGTAATTATACCCCGAACCCCTTTCTTAGAGCTTCTGGCAACAGCTTCCTTCACTTCATGGTTTGGTCTGAGGCTTTCTACTGACTGCCCGTTTCCCCTTCTCCCTAACTGTCTGCAGCTCTTGCTCTTCTCGAGCCTTCTCAGGTCGCTGTAAAACCACTCACTGTCTGCTCTGCTCTCCTAGAGCCTTTTCCCTAGGTTCCTTTGGCAAACTGGTCTCAGTGTCAACCTGTCTCTTACACGCCTAGAAAATCCTTGTTCAAATACAGGACAGTTTTAAAATTGAATGGGATGTTCCATCTCCTGTGCTTTAAAATGTTAGGATGGACYGTGTAGCCAAGTGATCTTTTCTTGAATGCATTAGCAACTATCTTCTAAAACTGGAGGACGATTGAGTTTTTTGGGGGGAAAATAAAAAGAAGACACAGTATGGAAATTCTTGGCTTTTGTGTTACCCCTAACCCATTTTTTCCACTGGTGTTGCATCAGTGTGGACAGAGGCACAAGATTTATTTGTGTTCATTGCTTTTCTRTAAAGTGAGATAGCAGAAAACTGTTAATTCTCATTACTCACTTAAGGTAGACATTTTTCCTYGTACTTAGATGGGGCTTTTTGGCCTCTGAGCTTTCATTCTAAGACGAAACATACCTGTAACGCTTCATTGTGTGAATAACGTTGCCACTGTGAACAATATGCATTTGAAGCTGAAAGGCTAGTACAGAGCAGTATGAACCTTTCTGAATTTAATCAGCAATTTAGTTCCTAGTGAATTAACGTTTGAGGACTAATCATGGCTGCATAGATGCTGTTTTGCAACCCTTTTAGTGCTGCCAGTCTTACCAGTAACATCTGGCTCGATTGTGCTTACCTAAATATCTTGAAATATCTATTAGGCCCTCATGCTGTTTTAAGGGCAAGAAACAGATAAAAAATGAACCTAATAGAAGTTACATTTGTAGTTTGGACAATTATATTTCTGCTGCTTTATTGAGAAAGAGTAAACTTATCTTTCACATCGAGGTCAGTTTAAATGTTACATTTTTGTAACAGCTTAGCATTAGTGCAGCTAGTTCTGCCAAAAAAGTTTTTCACAGAAATGATGATCTTTATGTCTTATGCTCGTATTTGATGTTCAGTAAAAAATGCATTTAAACTTAGAAAAACCTTTCTTCATTAAGAATATAGTAAAAAGAATAATCTTCAGATAGCTTGCAAAAATTTACTTCAGCTTCTTAATGCTGATCTAACATGTATTTTTGATTACTGAAACTGGAGTTATCAAGTAATCATGTCCCAATTCAGAATTCATATATATGTAGTAAAAAAAAAAAAAAAAAAAAAGAAAACACTCTTGGAATTACAGTTCTTCTGAGTGACCACAAAATGAGAAGGGAAACCATATGTCATAAAATTTAGGGGAACATGTTTTCCATTCACTAGTAACTTCCATGTAATGATTGTGAATATCAAGTTCTGGTTTTGCTTTTATATGCAGGAGTCCAACCTATTCCTTCTCAGGGAGGGAAACTTGAAATTGCCGGCACTGTAGTCGGCCATTGGGCTGGAAGCAGACGTGGACGAGGGGGTAGAGGGCCATTTCCTCTGCAGGTCGTTTCTGTCGGAGGACCAGCAAGAGGGTAAGTGCAACTTGGAGGATAYAGTAATTGGAATAGAAGTAGAACTTGGAAAAGAAGGGGCATTAGAAATTCCATGCAATGCCTTTGGGATGCAGTAGGTATATTATGACTGCTGACTATTTTCAAGAAGCTATTTACATTCAAGTTCTTTTTTCCATGGTTTTAGTTATTCTGTGCATTACAGAACCGTCTATCATCCTGAATTAGGTTGCGTGCATTACAGTAGACAGCTCCCAAAGTTGCCATGTGATTCATGTATTCTGTCTGCCTTTAGCTGTATTAAAGGAGTGGAGTACGGTAGGTACATTTCATATCATCCTGAGCCGGGAAGCAGTCKGAAAGAGTAAGTCTGAGCTGTGTGAATTTCTCTCTAACCTTACTTTCATCAAGTACACGCTGTGAAGCTTGAGGCTAAAGTCAATGTTAACTGTTTGATTGCCTCTGTTGGACTGAGTGAGGAAATGATGGGACCTAAAGTCCTGCAAGAAGGGAATCAGGAGAGGGAGAAGTAAGAAAAGCAGCAATGAATAACAGCAAGGAAGTAGACTGGGTGTAAGAGGAAAGAAAAAGGACATTTTAAAGTGAGTGGGTTTAGTCAGGAACCTTTTATACTCTAAAATGAGATTTGGGTCCCAAAACATTGGCATCAAGTGCTGTTTCAGACACATTGGACAGCTATTCATGGGGAACGGTACAGGTTAAAGGACACCTCTGTTCCTGCAGAATAGCATCAGAAATCAGTGGATTAACCTAACGTGATGAGACACCAACCTCCTTTAGGTATTTTAATCTTACTCTTCAATTTTAGTGCACAGCATTGTTCACCATTTAAATGAGATTTGTGGTTATAAATTCTCCTGCTAATCAATACAACTTAAAAGTAGAGTCTGTGTAAGGGCTTTCTTAACTTGAATCCACTGTCTGTGCTAGTGTTTCTGGTAAAGGGTGAGGTAATTTATAGTGACCTAACCAAGGGTGTTGTCTGAAGCATCATGACTGATTATCAGGAGACACTTTCAGGCACTCATCTGTCTTACATTTGTACATACTATTGACTTTATTCATTTGAATAGCAGTTTCTTAATTTTTGAAGACGCAAACACATGATTTTGTGGAAGTAATGCAGGAAATAATCCTGGCAGGTCTTAAGTGCCTTGTTTACCTATGAGCAGTGAAATCACTGAAAGGGTGTTATTGCTTCTGTAGCTACGTTTATGATGCAGAAGGGTTGCAGAGGTGCAACCTTTGGGCAGTTAGGTTTGAATGCAGGTTTGAATGCAAGTGGTCACCTCAGAAAAATAGAAAAAATCCGAATATCAAACCTTCGTGTCTCAGTCGCATCCTACTGAGTTAAAACTACTGAATTAAACACTTAAGAGTTACTAAAGTTACTCAAAGAGTAAGAACTACCACAGATAGTGATAGCATCAATCAATACTAAAAATAAAATAGGGAAACGCTTAAGTGTGTACCATCTAAAAACATCTTTAAAAATCRAGTTCCCTGCCTGTGGATGCTATTTGCTGCTAAGGGACTCTTTAGTAAGCAAGTGCAYGCTTTTTTCCTCTACACTTGATTGTCCAGTTCCACACACCTCTCTTTCATTTTTTTATTACGTTCAGCCAAAAGGATCAGGTAAGACATGCCAAAACTATTCTGTCGTACCTCTTGGCAACATTAAAGTTGAGGTTCTTACCATTCTATACCAATTATACCATATGCCTTCCTTAGCTGTATTCTGTCGATATATCTAGTATGATATGAGTCGGAGTTGGACAAATCTGTTATTAGCTCCCTGAAGGGTATACTCACACCATTTACATAATTAGGTCAAAAAAAAAAATTGTAATCTTTACCAAGAAAGAAGCAAGASTAATTGCAATGTAAAATATACTACATTTCCCGTTTAGTCTTTTTTTTTTCTTCTTAAATTCCATTATTTAATTGATTATTGCTGAATGTGGGAATTTGCTGGGTGTGAAAAGACACCCAGCACAGAACAGTGTTTCTGCACTGAGTCAGTTCAACTTAACTCAGTTGTTCCAGCGCAACAGCAGCAGGAAGTAGCAGCGCTAAGCAAAAACTTAGGCTGCTTTTTTTTGCAAAATCAGCTCACAGGGCCCTTACTGGCATATGGGATTTGTCAAGTAATGAAACATTAGCTATATGGAAAGTGAGGTATGGTTGGGAATTGCAGCTGTCATTTGGTGCCAGAATGGCCTGCTGTGCAGTTGCAGCCCACACAGCTTGGAAGCTGCTGGGTGCAGAGCTGGACCTGAGCACCGTGTGTCTGTTCCCTGTGCGCCCCAGAGGGGTCAGTGGTGACACTGGGACCTCACAGTGTGAGGCAGTGGGTCTGGAGGAGAAGTGGGCAATCTGTTACTCTTTGTTTTTCCAGGAGAGAAAATGAAAACAATTTTTTAGGCGAGAAGTAGTCCTTGACATAATAATAAAGGAAGTTAAGTTTCTGTAATTGTGTGCATTAAAATAGTTTGGGTTGGGTGAAAGTTTATTTTGTCTGATCTAATCTTTATTTAATCAAATAGAAAAGCCACCACCTGATGTGTCCTGGTTGGAAGCCTACATTTGAAAATGTTGCAAACTTGATAAATTGCTACGTGTGTCAGTTGTGCCTGAAGCCTCCATTTTTTTTCCTTGTGTTCTTAGATCACTTCGTATTCTCGCATCAAAACCAAAGCAATTTTGTATTTTCCTCCCTTTTATCTGATTTCTTCTGTGTCTGGCATGGGAGGTCGATGGGAAGTGTTATTAAATGGGAAGAAATTGGCTTAAAAATGGTTGAGATTGCTTGTGCATTCTTTTTGAAATAGAACTATTTTGATCTCTTACAGTCTGTAAAGATAACTTGATACTATAAAGATGTTTTTGCAAAAATTGAAAATACTCATTTCTCTTTTAAAAGTGAGCTATAGAAATAGTCATCTAATTACTAGGAAAACAAAAAGTTGCTTAGAATTTATGCACTTGCAAGTAGTGGAACCCTGTAGTTGTGAATTGATTAAATACATTGCTGSTTTAAAGAAAGATGGATTTTAGTTACTAGATAATAAAGCTAAAGAAAATATTAAGGAAACTAATAATTGAAATGCTTTTAAACAAAGTTCATGTGTGTCATTCTTTCTTCCCTTTTTTCTTTTCCTCAATGCGTACAGGCGTCCTAGAGGAGTTATTTCCACTCCAGTGATAAGAACTTTTGGAAGAGGTGGAAGGTACTATGGGAGAGGTTATAAAAGCCAGGGAGCAATTCAGGTAATAAAGCCATGTGCTTGACTTCAATACACTCYGGTTACAGGCTAGTGTATATAGTGTGCACTTCCAGGCCAGCTAATATTGATCAGCACAACTGAAAAAGATGAAAGTGTTTCTTTCACTGATGCAGCCTACTTGTTACAAAGAAGCTGGAAAATATATTTTGATGTGAAGGCAGCGCTTACACAGTGCCAGTTATCTATGAGAACAGGAGAGAGTTTAAAATAATGAGAGAAGTTGAAATAAGAGTTAGCAAATATTTCAACACAAATATTAAGGAAGCCTGGAGAAAGAACTTCCAAATGCATTGGGCTTTACTGCAGGTTTACACCTGTAAACCTAGCTCAGAGAGCACTTCAGGCAGACTTAACAGAAAGCTAGTTTTGGACATTCCTRTTTTTTTAATTATATGTAATCTAGATGGTAAGTGCCTGACATCTCAAGTTTCATGATCTAAAACTGAACCTGTACTATGGAGAAGAAAGATAAATGGTGACATTTTCTGTAGATTAGTTTCTGAGCTCATTAAAATCCTACCATTGCCAGTCAATAATTAATGCATTTTATAGTTTACATTTCTACTACAGGAAGAGTAAAAGAATGGATTCAGATGCATGTGGCAAAGGAGAACTTGGGGAAACTAAATGCATTGAGGGTAGATTTCAATAACTAATTAAGATTAGCTGGCAACRGTGTTCTTAACTGTCCTACAAACCTAGGCACTTAAGGAAAGAGTGCTTGCCTGGGGCCAGACTCCAGTATGCACTTTTATACCAAGTAAGATCCTCCSCATAGAATCCACTGTCTTTATTGATTTTACTAGTGAGGTGATATGGGTAAAGTTTAGAGGTACATGATTGCAAACAGCAGATTGTACTCAGCAAATATGAAAAATTAGTATTTCTTAAATAAAATCTTTTGCCCTTGATTCTGTAAGAAAAAGCTTACATTTAAAGTAAAACATAACACTTCTTAGGAAAGCCTAAAAATACAGACATTTACCCCTGTGCTAGGTATGCACTGGCCTCTTACACCAGCTGTGTATCACTGCAGTGTTGCTACAAAATGCTATTTTGTGATTTCCTGGAAAGCAMGTGTATGATGCTGATATTAGACACCAACTGTTTTTAAGTATTTCACCTACAAAATCCTCTAGCAATTCAGAAAAGAGTTAACCAGGCTGTTGCCAGTATGTCAGATTGAAGATTATTATATTACAGAACTGTACTGCTGCTTGAGGTGTGTAAGGCGTCCATATCTTAGCCATTTCTTAGTACTTGACTTTAAAGGTGTGATTGATAACAACGTTGCTTCTTAGCAGCCCAAGCTACTTGTATTTTGTTGTTTAGAAATTACTGTGCTTCTGCTGGTATTCATTGCTGCAGATACTTSAAAGCTAAATATGGGATCTATTGCTATCTGTTTTTTATTGCTGTGCTCAGTCTTGTGAGACCCTACTATATGCTTCCTATATGAAATCAGCTGCCTAATCTCAAAAGTATAGACCAGTTTAGATAGGATTGCATGATACTTTTGCACTTTAATATTTGTCTGCAAATAAGCTTTGATTGTATTTGAGTAATATGTAATGTCATTAAATTATATTATCTGCGAACGAAGAAGCAGTTAAGCTCTATATTGATTCTCAGCTTTGGTATTTCC
Source organism: Nothoprocta perdicaria (assembly GCF_003342845.1). Lineage (NCBI taxonomy): Eukaryota > Metazoa > Chordata > Aves > Tinamiformes > Tinamidae > Nothoprocta > Nothoprocta perdicaria. Next base: position 3,835,003 of record NW_020455666.1, on the reverse strand, counting down.
AGGCTTTTATGTGGCCCCTGGATCACAAATAAGTGTCAGAGTGTAAAGTGCAGTTAACCAAAGGAGTATAAAACAGCATGAGTAGAAAGCACTCAGAAATACTGAAATTCTTTCACCTCTGTGCTGTCCTATGCAGCTAATTCTGGATGCCACCTCTTATTTCAGCAGTCTATGCTACTACAGTGTTCACCTGTGGTATTTCCACACACTGCATGCTGCCCATTAATAGTGTCACTTGAACAGATTGCAGATACATAGTGGTTCTTCAGTAATTTTCTTCTTTTTTCAAAAAATAGGGCAAACCTCCTTATGCTGCTTCAGCAGAAGAAGTAGCCAAAGAACTTAAGTCAAAATCAGAGGAATCTAAATCCTCAATTGTGTCTTCAGATGGATCCCTGGCCGAAAATGGAGTTGTGAATGAGGAAAAACCAGCTTCCCAGATGAATGGGAATACAGGAGACATCAGGGCTTCCAATCAGTCTGAAAGTGCCTTGAGTAATGACTCTAAAATGTGCAATACAAATCCTCACTTAAATGCACTAAATGCAGACAGTGTTTGCCATAAAGATGATGCTCTTGAGGCCACTGTCTTAAAAAAAGAAGAGTAAACTTATTTTTTATAGAGGGTGAAGGATGTTGGGAAGGGTCAGGATTAGGAATATCTGGAAAGAAAGAGAGCCTACAGTTACGTACATTTTTTCCTTTCCGTAAGAGAAAAATGAGGACTTTGGAAATTCGGATCCCTCTTTGATGTCAGAGATTTAAACAACACATTTTTAGTTTTAACCAGTTGTAGTCAAAATGCTACAATAAAACAAAAAAGAAAGAGAATGAAGAGCATTTGACTCCCGCACTTAAAATGAAGTATACATAAAGTTTAAACTGGTTATGACAAAAGCTTGTAGTTTTGTTTTTTGAAATATAAAGAAAACAAATTTTGGCAGTCTTTAAGTATATATAGCTTAAAATATAATTTTTAGTACTTGGCACCATATGTATGCCATTATATTTGATTTTGCATTACTGTGTCACAATAAAGCTTTCTTTAAGGCTTTGATTTCATGATTATGGGGGGAAAAAGGCACAACCACAGTTTTTTCTTTCTTAAATTTCATCACCGTTGATGTGGTTCTTTTGTGTTAAAATGTGCAAACTATCGAAACTAAAAATTATAGAGTAATATTGCAGTTCTGCTGATTTTAAATATACATCATACATACATTACAAGCAAGTTAAATGGAGATAACTTGAAATCATAGAAGATGCAAATGACCTTTCAAAATAAACACAATGTGTTCTGAAACTTTTTGTGACTAATACCATGCATCCGTGATCAATGAACTATGTGGTTTTGAATCAGACGTAGACCATTAGTACTACTATTTGAGCTAAACTTCTGCATGGTTCATAATTTTTAAAGTGTGTAGTTAATATTATGCATGTTATTGTCCTCTTTCTTCCATTCTTACAAGTACTGTGCCCATTTGCAAAACAAAAAGCTAATAATCAGTAATAGTCCTATAAAAGATGTTAACTATGTTTAGTCATTGACTGATCTTGCTCTAACCTTAAAATTTTGTGATTATTGACCTCTGTTGCATTTATTCTAAAACTTAAAAAAAAAAAAAATTATCTAGCCGTTTTGAATATCAACGTTACCCTGGTGTACTCATTGCTGTATGCATTATTGTTCTCTGTTGCTGTTTTATGCCTTCATATTAGCAAATATGAAATTCTGTGAAAAACAAAAAAAAAAAAAGCTTTGATCTTCAAAAAAAAAAAAAAGTACCCCCCTTCTGTAGCAGGAAACAAATGGCTTGTTCTTGAGAACTTTCCCATCAAGAATTTAGTATAAGCAAATATACCTGTATCATTTTGATGTTTTTGTTAGTGTTTCCAAACTTAATGTACTTCAAAATCAGAATCATTTCTTTATATTCGTTTTCATATAATTCTCCTGATGCTCTTCATCACACATTAGTGATCAGAAATGAGGTGTAATTCCCCATTCCCTGCCCGCAAGAGCTAAGTAGGTATCTTAATGTAAGTTGAAGGGAGTTCTGCCCCAACTCATGGATTGTGCAAGAATGAACTACTGTTGGGTTTGATTGGTTGTAGATGGATTGTGGTGTGGTGTATTTGAAGGCTATTGAATGCAACTTACAGTGCTTAATAAAAATCTTTATTCTTTTAGTATAAAATACTGTATGCCTTTTTTGTCAAGTATTTTTTTAATTAACATGTTGTAAATAAAAGTTTTCCTATGCCCAAATAAAGTGATTGAGTTAGCAGCCTGCATGATGTTCTCCCGAGAGGTGGAGAGGGAGAATGGATCGGAGCCGCTGCCAGCGCCGGGGAGCGGCACACTGGCCTGCGTAATGCCTCGTCCGTTGATCTTATGCAGCTACTGCGAATGTCCCTTCTCAGACACAGATGGTTAATATGATGCAAGTATTTGACTGAAGTTTTTCTTTTGAAAAGAAAAGGGTAAAAAAACAATGACCGGGGGTGGTTGGGTGATGCAGCAGCGGTGGTTGCAGTGCCGGCGCTGGACCTGCCGGCACCGCGGCTCCTCGTGCCGGCTGCTGCTGCCATCACGGACAGCGCGCTGCCTGGGGAGGGCTCTGCTGCTGTCCAACACACCCCGACCCTGCGCTGCCCCCCTCCAGCCTCCCCTGGTGCCCGACACGCGGTGTCTTCCCCGAGCGTTTCTCCTCTCGCCTTGTGTCTATCCGAGTGGTGTTACCGGCTCCGTGCCCTCCACGGGGATGCAGTTTGTGGCAGCACTGCTGCGTCCTGAGCGGTTGCAGCAGTCATCCTCCCTCCCTGCAGGAGGAACGTGCTGGCGAGCAGCAGTTTGGCCCGTGTAGCTGCAGCCTTGCTGGGCATCCTGCTGCCCAGCTCTGCCCCCGTGGTGTCYCTCCCCAGCCCACACTTGTCACTTGTTCCTGTCCTGTGTTAGAGCTTGTTTATTCTGGGAGGATGACCTGGCCTCTTGTGCTGCAGTTACGAGTTAGCAGTTGCCCTCTTTCCCAGCAACATTTACAGTTGCAGCATAAACCAGATGTTTGCATGGAAGTAGGAGCAGCAGTCAAAGCTTGGCTCTAACTAGTGTACAGGGGAGGTTTTACGAGTGCAGCACTCGCCRCAAGTATGGGATCTTCACTCTAACCACGCCAGCAGTGTTTTTCACGTGAAATCAGGGTGTGGAAAGCCATCCACGCAAATCCCGTATGTATTCATTCATTTGTGAGAATTTATATCCCCTCTGTGCAAATCATACCAGGTTAGCGATGAGAACACCTGGCAGGCCGGCCAGGAGTGAGTGATGTTAGCGAGGTGGGGTAGGTGACTGAGTGCCAGGGTGCTCGGAGCTGAGCGTGGACTACTGTGCGTACAGGAGGGAGCGGGTTGTGCTCCGTGAGTCTGCACTGCCCGGACGGGAGCGGCACACGGGCGCTGTCCTGCACCGGGCAAAGCGGGGCCAAGGAGCGACACAGCGAGGGTGTCCTGGTCCCCCTGCTACAAATGCAGAAGTCTTGATGAAGCAGCAAATAACATGTTTAAAATGTAATCCTGTTGTAGAGAGTCATGTTTTCCCTGGAGCCTGCACTCCCACAGCCATGAGGTGGATTCTCCTGAGGAACACCCTTAGCAGGTTTCCTTGTGCGTCTGCAGATGCGCATGAYGTTATGAGAACTTTTTTGATGTGTTAATTAAAGCAGTTAGCATTTTTTAATAATTAGCATCCACGTCTAGACAGGTCCCGCACAGGTGCCAAAACAGGGCTGTGAACTCCAGGCCGTGGCAGGTCTGTGCCGGGCGGGAGCTGTCCCGGCAGCTCCCCGGAGTCCCTGTGCAGCGGCAGGGCACGAAACTCCGCGGGGAGCTGCAGGGAGCCGGGAAYGGGGCTGGAGAGCAAGGAACAGGCTACTCCTCCCCTAAGAGCTCTCATCRGTGACCCCCCAAACCGCGCCAGGCGTGGGGCGTACTGAGCAGAGCCGGCCTGTGCCCTGTGCCGCTGGCTGTAATTCGCTAGTAGCGGTCGGCGCGCTGAGGTCGGTCGCTTTGGGGCATTCGTTTCACACCCGTTCGGAGTCTGTAAGCGCAGGCAGGGAGGCAGGGACGGTGCCGGGGCCAGGCAGGCCGTCCCCGAGGAGCAGGGACCGGCGCGGGAGCAGCCTGGGCCGCCCCGGCCGCCGCTGCAGAGCGCACGGCGCCACCGGCCTCGCCGGCTCCGACGCCCCTCGTCCGTACGCTCTCCTCTGCCCTGGCACGGGCCCTCAGCAAACAGCAGCGGGAAAGTTAGAAATACTTGGAAATTCTCTTCTGCTTGGTCAAGGCGCGACTTCCTTCCCAAGGAATGATCCCACCTGGGGAGCCCTGGCAAAACSTGGCGGGGAGGCTGCGAAAATGAGAGCTGCGCTGATGGCAGCGGTGGGATCCTTCCTGACTTTCATCTTTATTCAGTTTTAGAAGGGAAAATGTCGCAGGGACTGTGATTTTAGCAGAGTTYAGCTCCCAGGTAACTGTTTTTGCTTTGTCTGCTGCTTTTGCCTTGGAGAATGCTTGGGGGAGGCTTCACGCCTGCCCTTCTCCGTGAGCTGTCCTGCGCAGCTGCCCCATGAGCTTTGCGAGGGCAATGGAAGCTGCCGAGCGCCTGCGGGCGGAGCTTCCTTCCCTCCTTCCCGGCCTTCCCCGGCTCTGTGGCGCAGGAGCAGAGGCAGCGGGAGGGAGCCTGCGCCGCGGCACAATAACAAAGGCCAAGTCCGTGCCAAGTTACGAAACTTTATTTACAAACGTTTATAAGAAACACTTTGTGTGAGGCTCCACCGTGGCCACAGCACTCGTGTAACTGTGGCCAGAACCGTTTTTAAAGCCCTTTTTGGAGCTGCTGCCTGGTGCGGGGAGCTGTCGGCGCTGGGAGATGCTCCCGGTGCGGGAGCAGTACCAGGAAAGCCGGGATCTGCTCTCTCCTCCCAAAAGGCATSGGAAGAAGCCAGGAGCCAGCAGGGATAGACAGGAAGGGGCTCCAAGGTGCCCTGCGAACCCTCGGGCGCCGCCGCGGCCCCTCGCCCTCAGCGCTGGCCGGATCGCGGGCACTTCCGGGCACCGACGGATCTGCGGATCTGGATTTGCGGCCGCTACGTGTCCTCGTCCCGCCTCGCTGCCGCTGCAGCCAGCGGAAGCCCCGCTCCTTTGGGACTCGTGAAGCAGGGACGGCCGGGAATGCCCMAAAGAGGGAGGCAGAGGGAGGCGCTGGGGTTTCCAGGCGGAGGTTTCCATTTTCCAGGCCAGACAGCGCTGGCGCCGCGGCGGCGACACCGGCTCGCGGGGCCTGAAGGGGGCCCGTGTGCGCCCGGCCGCCCGCGCCGGAGCCCCGCACGCGTCCCGGACACGTCCTGGGCCAGGAGGCGCCACTCGCCTCCYGATCCTCAGCAGCCTCGCTAAGGACAAGGCCTAAGCACCGGGGATCTGCTGCTGTACATAAAACACAGGCACTAAGGGCGTTGTGGAAATAGCGTTATGTATGTATACATATGGGGAAGGAGCACAGTTCCTGGGGAAAGAGCACAATTCCAGGCCTGTTTATGCTCATGTTTATCTTCCAGAGCTCCCTGCCTTGCTAATGCCACTGCACTGCACGGACACGCCAAGCCGCAGTGAGCAGTGATTGCTGATGAGCGGGTCTCCCACCTGAGGGCAATTAATTCAGCTGATTAGGGTTAATGCAGGCCAGGTCACAGCTAAAGGTGGGTCTTGATGGGGGTGCTTCTGGGTGGCAGTTTGGCACTGTGGGGGTCCTGAAGGTCTGAGACAGGATGGTGGTCAGCCCCACRAGCTGCTCCAGGTAACTTGCCCTGTCCTGGTGGGGCCTGTGGAGAGGYGAGGTCAGCCCCGGAGAGCCTTGGCTGTGCTGCTGTCACCTGCCTGGTGAGGTGCTGTGTTAGCTGGGCCCCTGCAGTGGGGTCCTGTGTCTGGGGGCTGCCTGGTCCCCTCTGGCCCCAGCACTGCAACCTCTGGCTCTGGGATGGAGTTTCCCGCCTCTCCTGGGGTGGTGGCAGGGTTGGTTGGTGGCCTGTGTGCCCCTGCTGCTCGTAGGGCAGGGAAGATGACTTCTGTCTGCCTGTGTGAGGATCCTGGGGTGGGAGGCAAGGCCAGTGGGTGAGCTTTGGGTATCGTATTGAAGGCAGTGAAGGTTGTGGTCACGTCACCTGCTGGTTGTGGGTTCCTGCATTGATGTGACCTTAGATGYTTTCCACAGCGTGGAGAGAAGTGTTCATTGTGTTCACCAAGGGGGTTCCAATGGGTCAGAATAAGCTGATGAGAAAAGGGGCCCTGCAGTCCTGATCTGCATGCTGTAAGTTGGTGCTTCTAGGTTGGTGCAGCATGCTCAGCTCAGCCCGGCTCCTGCTGAGGTTTAAATGCTCCTCCTGGAGGTGAAATGTGATGTGGTGTTTGTTGCACATGCAGGGTGAGCCATGAGCCCAATACATGGGTAAGGCATGTGGTTGGCTTGAAAAATGATAGCCATAATTATTAGAATGAACTTCAGGGKTTTTTTTCTATATAAGCTGGTAGTGAAGACTAAGTACTTTTACCTTGCCTCTGCTACCCATCTTGGGATGAGAGAAGCAGTTGCTTTTCCCTGTACAGCATCACAATTAACTCCTCTCCATTTAATTCTTGGGTCATATAGATAAAAACACCTGTCTGTGCTGCCTGGCCTACCAGCTCTGCAGTGGGAGCTCCAATGAGCTGCCTAAAAGCACCACCAGGAAAACCAGGACAGCTGCTTCCAGCAGTGAAGCCTGAGCCCTGCTTCACTGCTTCCTCAGATTGCAATGGTCACCCATGACTTTGCTGGGCAAAATGATGTGTAGCCAGCACGATGCTTTCTGTCTATGTGGGCTTTAAGCTTCAGGAACGTGCTTAACAGCAATATTTCTATTGCTGAAATGAACACTTGCTTCTGTCACTGAGCTTAGTAAAATGTGACAGTCATTTCACTACTTTACATCCTGCTGTAAAATACAGATGGTAAACACTTGGGAAAAAAAATCCGTACACAACGTTCATTAAATTGTAGGAGGCTTTGGCTAATAAGTATATATGCTTAAATGAGCAACCACAATTTCAACAGCTTGAGCACCAGCAGCAAAGCGAAACCCTCTCGCCCTGCCMAAGGGCTGGCCCGAGCGCGGCCGGGCCCTGATGCATCACAGCCGAGCCCCTGTGCTCCGGGTGGCCCCGGACCCGGGAGCACGGGGAAAATGGGTGTTTTGACCAAACAACAGGCCTCGTAATCTCTGGGGTAGAGCAAGAAGGAAACCCTACTTCCAATTTTCATTTAAGGGAAAAAAAAATGTTGGTCAGCAGAGCTGAAGATGCCCCCCCAGCTTTTGCTGAGGATCTGGAGGTGCAGAACCCAGTATGATGAGCTGCTATGTTTGTGTTTCCATATCCTATAAAGCTGAAATACTGACTTTATATATGGCAGAAGCCACTCCAGGTTGTAGGCAATGTTCACGTTTATACCATGCACAGAAGCCAACTTGTTTGGACTGTCCTATGCCTAAATGTAAGGAAATAAGTGAATATTCTGCATAAATCCATCCTGCAAAAAAAGTTGAGGTTTTGATAAATACACCATGTTGCAAAGCAATGAAGAACAGGCTTTAGAAAAGTGTATCCAATTCTTGTGATGTTTTCCTGGGCCTTTTTTCCTCCTTTTGCTCCATTTCCTTAGACTTGGTCTTTGTTTTTTGGGGTTGCTCTCAAAGCAGTTAAAGAACCACAATTTATTATTTTAAGCTAAAAGGTCTAAATTTGGAGGGTGGATGTTAACTCCACTCTTCATGATGAAGAAAATAGGTTTCTATGGGCTGTCTCAGTATGCCATTCAAAACACCCGAGACTACCTAAAGCCTAGCCCAATATTCTTACCCCTGCATTATGGTGCCCTTAACAGCCCCTGTCAGAAGCTCAGCTTTGCTCTGTGAAGACTCCTGGTGAACCAGAGCGTGCCACCTCTGACATGGGTTCAGTTGTGCTTCTGTGTAACGGTGGCCAAAAATCATTTCTTGGGCAAAGAAAGTCAGTGGGCTTTACAAATAATTAGAATCTCTTCTAATCATCCAGACGAGGTCTGCTTATACAAACACCAGCGTTATCTCATTAGAAAAAGCTAGCAGTGAAGTTAGGAGGACACCTGGACTCTGCTTGTCCTCTGCAGGTGGCTTTTTAGCACTTTTGCAGACTGCTGCAGCAAGGCAACAGAAGTGCCTGTTTTTTGCTCTTGCTTTAAGACAAACAGAACACCCCCCTCAAACAAGCATCTCTCGGAAGCCTTTCCCCACYGGACCTGGCAGCCCTGTGCCTGCTGTGCTTCTCTTCGTGGCTCTCCCAAGGCCCCTCGCCTCCCCAGGAGTGTGCGAGCGGTGCCTGGGGCAATGGGGACACATCTCTCACCAAGGTGCTGCTGCTTTCTGGGTGCTGTGGGGCTGAGCAGGAGGGCAACCCTTGAGCCCCAAGCACAAGCCTGGGGGCTCCTTGGTCACCTTTGCTGCCGCTGTCCGTCCACCTCTGCCCGCAGCACCTGGGGCTGCAGCTATCCCCCCTCCTGGGCTGTGTGGATACTCCCCTCCTGCACTGCACTTTGCTGAGTGCATCTGCTGCCCTGGGGCTCTCCTTTGGTACCTTGCRGGCCCTGGCGTTTCCTGGCACCTCTTTGGCGTAGTTTCTGTGGCTGATGCAGGTGGAGTGTGGTAACTTTAAAGGTGATAATACAACTCCATTGAGGAAAAAGGCTTTTTTCCCCCTCCCACTGTGTTCATGTGAACTAAGATACCTGTGTTCTGCACACTCGTGCACCCACAGCCTCCCTTGGCAGCCTGAGTTTGCAGTGTGCTCCTGGGCTTGGTGTGCTGTCCCGTGAGGGGGAAAGAGGCTGGGGCACCGGCTGCTGGGCTGCCGGAGCCCAGTGTGTCCGTGGGCTCTCTTTAAAAAGTCTCAAAAAAAAAAAAAAGGAGAGAAAAAAAAAAAAAAAAA
>NW_020455666.1:3590350-3824354 GCF_003342845.1 Nothoprocta perdicaria | reverse complement strand
GGAGCCCCGCGCGGGGCTGCCGCGCTCGCCGGGCGCCCGCCGCAACTTTGGTCCCGCCAAGCAGCTCGAGTAAGGGCCCGGGGGCGCGGGGGCGCGGGGCCGCAGGCGAGCGGGCGCCGCTCTCGCTGCCCTTCGCCAGAAGCGGAGCGGCACCCGCCGACATCAGCGGTTTTCCCAAAATCTCCCCGTGTGTGCGCCGGAGCTGCTGCAGAGATCTAACTGTAGCACAAGGGCTGGTTTTGCAACCTTTATCTCCTTTTTAAATAGAAGCTATTTAAATAAAAATGAAACAGAGTATTGAAATAGTGAAAATGATCTAGTGAAAATGTTAGTAGCAGGGTAGTCCCCGCTTTATGGTTCCAGATGTGTGTTTTAAAGGATGCACCATTGCTCATACTTACTAGGACTTAGGTATCCACTTGAGACTGATTCAGAGGCTTGAAAGAAGCTTCAATTACTGTACAGAGTTTGAAACATTAAGATTTTTATACAAAATGGTGGTAGAGTGGATTCACAAAAAGTTGAGCGGGGGGAGAAGGAGTTAAGGCTCGTTTATATAGCAGTGACTTTTGATTAAAAACCGGTCAGAACTGATTAGACATAACTGGTCAGGAAAGTGGTCTCCACGTTGTGTGGGCATCTTGGTGCCAATATCAGAGGCACACACAAAGAAGGGTGTTTTAGCTTGTATTAAGAAAGGGCAGCATACAATTGTAGATCTGCCACCATATGTTGAAAACTTTCTGCTTGGTTACAGAGAAGTTTTTGCTTAGATTTTACTGAGAAGACCTGTGATGTAAAGAAAAACGAGAAGGATGAACCTTGTCATCAAACCAAATATGAAAATTATGGTATTTGAGAAGTTGGTTAAGTGATGTAAATGCCCTATATATGCCCCTATTTGATTTTCTCTGTATTATGGGAGCTAAAAAATATTCAACAACAATAAATGTAAATCAGGAATTAGTTATAGATGCTAAGCTGTGACGAAGTTAATGTTCATGGAGCTATTCCTCTGCAATGAAAAGACAAAACTAATGCACAAGGCTAAAGCCTATCAAGGAGACATCCAAGTTTTTACTTGTAATCATTACGGTTGGACTCAATTGTCTTGAAGGTCTTTTCCAAGCACAATGATTCTATGATCATACTTAGGGCTTTTAAACAAAATATGTACTGCATTTCTCAGAAAAAAAAAAAAAAAAGAAAAAAGAAAAAAGTCATTTTTATTTTATTTTTTTTTAGAAGTGGGTCAAGTGTTTCCACCCTTCCTTTCTAACAGCAACTTCCAGGTCTTTAAAGAGAAGTGTTTCATGGGCTTCTTTACATATCAGTCACAATCTCTCTCCCATCTAATAGGCTGCTATCTATTACATCTGTGGCAGCCTCAACAGTTGCAAAGGTAAATTAAAATTAGAAAAATATTTAACTTACATTAAACTTAATTTATTCACCTTAGAAGTTGGAAGCAGGGAGAAGGAGCCTTCACTGCATGACTGGTTAGTGCAGACCTTTATTTTAAATCTTAAGTCTTAATAAGCTATGTTAAAAGTTAACTTTTTTCCCCCCCCCCTCCCCCAGGGAGAACTTACTTTGTAAAGCAAYGTTAGATCTTTCTTTAAAAATCCTCAATCCTGAGAAACTTCCCAGTTTTCACTCCTAACTAGATCTAACACTTTGTGCAGCATGAGAGGTTATCCATCAGTGGCTCCCTTCTGTTCCTTGGGTGCCTGATCCCGTTCCAGCCGCAGGCCGTCACCGTAGGCGATGTTGCTGTGCGGGAGCACGTGGACAGTATGTGAGTGGCAATGAAAGGAAAACGATGTGTAGTTCCCACCAGAAGCCTTACAACCTGTGTGTACAGAATCGCAGTGGTTCCCACCAGCCTCCGTTTGCGCTTTCTGGACCTTGTAGCCTTCTCCCCTGGTGCTGGTCACATCTACCAAGCTTTATGTGCTTTAGGTCTTGCCTGTTTCAGGGGCACCCTCTTTTTCTGCGGACCTTTGCTGCAGTTGAAAGCACCTAGGGTTTTTTGCTGACTGTGAGTGTAAACTTTTCAACTTGGGAAATAGTCATATTTACTGGAGAGTCTCTAACTAAGAAGCTCCTTTATTATTAGGAGTTTCAGAGAGTAAAATTCCTGTCAAGACAACCCCCTTTTGTCCAAGATGGTCCAACCAGAAATTGGTTCTCAATAATTTATTGTGGCTGTGGGTTCAGGGAGGGAAGTTTATTTGTTTTCTCTACAGTGAATATTTCATTAACACTAGGTGTAAGATGCACCTGGTGTCATAGGATGGGCTTTTGCAACCGCTTCTAAACAAAATAACAAATATATTTTATTTTACTACTCCATGTATATTTAATCTGCGGAGCTCGTTGCCGCAGGCCCAGGTGACGTAAACAGCTTGGTAAAAGTGTAAAAGGTTTAGTTATCTAAAAGTAGTTCATGCAGTTACCATAGCAGCGTGAAATTATGGGGGCTGTTAGTCAAGGTGCCTTGATGGACAAATGAACTCCAGCTGGGCGAAGAAATCCACTTGTCTGTTGCATTGCAGGACTAAGAACATTATGTATGGGGGAGATGCCAGGGTGCTGAGCATTTGCTTGAAAACATCTGGCTTTGCCTGGCAAACAAGTTCCTGTGTTTTAGGTAGGCTTGTCTCTAGCTTTGCCCAAATACGAAAATCTGGTTAAAAATTTAGGATTAGGATTAATCCTAAAAATGCAGGGCTGTTTGCTCCAGTGTTATCTCATTGGAAGGAGCTACTAAGATTAACTGTACATTGCACAAACAGGATTTCAACTTGCATGAGAAATTTTGATAGGAAGAAAAAGATATGTAGCTATTTAAGACAACCAAATATTTATGTTTCAAAGTTATTTCAAGATATCCTGAAGAAATATTCAACATTACAGTCTTGGTTATAGTGGGAGTATTAATTATACTGAGCATGGATTGTGAATAAGCGACACGTTACAGCAGTAAGTAGCTGCATATTCCAGAATGCTCTTCCTTACAGATGCCCTATGCCAAGGGGAGGGGGAAAAAAAAAAGAGAGAAAAAGAGAAAAAGAAAAAAAGAAAAAGCTCTATTGTTTAGGAATAGAGCCCACAGGTTGTGTGAAAGCACCCMAACTATTCTGGAACGAAGTATCTGTGTGGACACTTCAGTGCAAAGCGATTGCCTTAAAAAAATACATTTTGAAAAGGAACAGACTTGTAACTTTCTAAGGGGCGGAAGTCCTCAACAGGGACAAAGCTGTTACAAAGTTTTTCTGCTCAGGTTTGAAGTTCTTGCCAGTTTAGTTTTCCTCTCAACAATGTAGCATTATTTATCCTCTAAGTTGAAGGCAGTTTGGAGTGTTCAGTTTCTCAGCTCTAATCCATTCACTATCTTCTTTAATAAATAAATAAATAAAAACCCCAGGACTGCACAGGGGTGGAAATGTGGCGTGCGTGTCCCAGGACTGGTGCTGGCTCTGTGGCCCTATGCTATTGTATGGTCTCGCAGTGATAATTGACACCAGCTCCCAGCGTACGGGGAGCCTGGCCAGGCAAGTTGAGTTTGCGTTGCCGATCAGTGTTGTCATCTTGGCCCCTGGCATGGCTTAACATACTGTTAGTTTTAACATTTTACATCCATTTGTGCTCTATAAGGAAGCTAGCTCCTGAGTAGAAGGTATGTTACAATTTTTGGATGCCAGGGGAAGCTCTCAATTGATCTCAGCATCCCCTGCACCATGACAATTATCAGTTGTAACTGCAAGATTATTTTGCAAGTGTCTCTTAAAGTGGAGGCTCATTTTTGTAGCAGGTTCTCAGATATGCAATCATGCAGTATCATCTTGCAGAGACAAAAGCTAGAGTGTTCAAAACTTGTGCTTAGTGTAAATTAAAAAGACTGGGTGCTTATCCCTAAAACCCGATCTTACTTGGAAGCTGAGAGTTGCCCTCGGCTGCTTGACGCRCTCCTGCGGCTTCGGGCACAGCCGCTTCCTCGGCTCCAGAGCTTTCATTCATGAATCTTGTTTTTGGAACCTCCCTGCTTACCAAACTGGTAGGAAGTGGATGTTAATACAGGATCTGGGACTACAAAACTGACTGTGAAGTAGAGAGGGGTTTTCACTCTTGATAAGCTCTGTGCTGTAGGATGTGACATGACCACTAGACAGGTGTAGGTTTCCAATGACTGAGTGTCCTGTATGGACACCTGCTGCTTAGCAGACCCCAAGTTTCCAGTTTGAATGATGTTTAACCGAGAGTTTAACTAAAAGGAAACAGTTGCAAAAGCATATGGATTTGAGTGCTCTCCAGCAGCCCGGGTCAGTAGCTAGACTGCACTTAGTAAGCAGTCCTGCAAGCACCTGGTGCCTGTTAAGACCAGCAAAAGCAGACCTGCATCCTCAGGAGGTGGTAGATTTTATGCAGAAAAAGATGGACGTAAGTAGTTTTCCCGGATTGTTATGAGAGTTTCTAAAAGACATGATTTTTTAACCTTGCATTAATATATTTTCTTCTCTTTCTGATCAAACGTGCTTTCCTGTGAATGTGTCCAGCTAAGTGTTTTGGTCCTGTGTTAGGTGGATGGAGCTGCTGCRGTTGTGCTGTTCCCGCAGCTGCTGCAACTGCGTGTGTGTTCGGGGGCACCTTCCTTGGGTGGTTCACAGTGAGCGCCCAGAGCCTTTCCAGTGGGATAGGTTGGATCTGGGTCGGTTTCTGGGGGCGAGGTGRGAATGGCTGCTCTGGAGGCCTTGGATGGTAGGTTGGCAGTCTAAGTCCTCTCATGACACAAATATTCTTGCCAAAAAGCACCCCTAGTGAGTCCTGCGATCACAGAATTCAGTAGCAAACCCTGAGTCAGAGCAAGAGGGTCAGGACTGCACGTTGCTCTTGAAGTCTTGGCAGAGAGGCACGAAGCTGACTAAGAAATGGGAGGTGACTCCTTGTCACTCATGGAGCACTCAGGTAAGTKCTATGAGGAAAGCTAGTGTTAAAAGCGTTTGCTCCACTTCTCCGTATCTCTGTGTTGGATATAGCAACCTATAATAACAGAAACGTAGGCTTGAGCATGGGTTGTACACCTGCGCCAGGATTCCAGGTAAAAAAGTGGTGGCCGAAGCTGTGCAGCTGCCACGGTGCGGTTAGCTTTGGTCTGCTGTCCCCCGTCTTGCAGGAGCAGAACCTCCTTTCACTTTYAAAAGCAGATTACTTTTTGCTTAAACCTTTAATAGCAAAAGTTTCTTGCACTTCAAAAATATATTCAAGTTGTATGGCACAGCAAATGCAAAATCCCACTACTAGGCTGATCTTTTGATTACAGTATCGTTCTAGTGGGGAGGAAAAAAAAGTCCGCTGGGTGAATGGCAGTAGCTTTCCAATTGTAATGACTTATCTTCCTATTGGGCAGTATCTATTGTATTTTGCAGTTCTGCCGAGTGTTTCATTAAGTGTGCTTGCATGACATTAAAAGCGTGATATAAAGATGYGCAGTGGCAATGCTGGAGAGCCTGCTGGCACACAGGGTCGCTGGGTCTGTGCTCTAATGCAGGGCTGCTAAGTCTCTTTGAAATCAGCCGGGTTTTTCACAGTAGCCGTTCTGTGCGACTGCTCTGTGACATGGAGCACGGTAATGTGTTTATAGTAGAAATTCCTAGGATTGCTGGATATAAACAGTAGTTCCTTATTTTTTTTTTTAATCTGAAAACAGTAAGATAGTGCGCAATGTACTTTAGGACATCACCTAGCCATCATCTCCACTGTGTCTAAACACCTCTGTGTCTGCAAGGTGTGAAGGACAGAGTTAGATACCCCTGCAGGGAGACACTCAAGGTTCATAAGGGGCCGAACAAGACAGATTTGGTGAAGGGCTGGCACTGCAGAGTGCATGGGGAGCCCCAGGAACCGCCAGGAGCGTCACTGACGGGAGTGCTGGAGGATGCCCTGCTTAGTTTCTGTTAGGTAAACTAGGTATAATTTTATTTGCAAAGATGTAAATGCTGAATTTTTGATAAATATTGTAAATATTAAATGGTATCAACTGCAGATTTGTGMAAATAATGCTTTAGAACAGTACATACAAAGATCTCATGCAGCTGAGTCCTGTGCAGCGTGGACAGTGGAATTCAGTCCCGTTTCCATTCCAACTGTGCGAGGTTGTTGCTGCACCTGTAGCTATGAGGGCAATGCCATAATAACAGGAGGTGCAACAGGCCTGCCCGGCCTGTTGTACCTGAAATCATTCCTGTTTGCTCAAAGGAAGTGATTTGTCAACCCCTRCAATAATAGCTGAAAGTTTAGTCACTTCTGAAACAGAATTTGCCGAGGGACACTGGTGCCACTGTCTTCACACTCACAAAGTCATTTGCTCACACTGCAACAGCTCCTCATTTACCCTGGTATTTTGCATGATCCAGAGCTGGGATTCTCGCCCGGGGGTGTATTGAGAGCACTAGTGGGTAATTTTCTCATGGCCTCCAAGAATGAAAACCCCTTCCTGTTGAGCTCATAGGCACTCAAGAGAGTTGATGTAAGAGGCAGAAAATGTGTGAAAGATGCCCAGCAGCTGGAATAAGTAGAGTTCTGCTCTTCACTTGCTCGCGGATCCTGATAAACGTGGTACCTGCATTCCCCAAATTAGGCCGTGGCCTAGTAATGCACTTCACATATGAGCAGATTTGAGGGCAGGGCGTTTCAGTGCACTGGAAGTCATGAAGCTGCTCAATAACACGTGTAGACCTTCATGTGTAGCAGCCAGAGCAGCCTTCGGTACCTCAACTGAATTATTATTTTTAGTTCTAGTTGAAACGAGCAAAAAGATTGATGAAGAATATGCTGCAGCRTAAAAACTCAGAAATTTTGTAATTMCTAATCACTCACAATTGTTATTATGATCTTGTAGAATTGGGTAAGAGCACCTGCATTTCTGGTTGCCTATACGATTCTCTTGACTTGCTGGTGGATTTCACTGTGTGTTCTCCTTTTAGGAAAAAATGTACTACATTTACTTTCAGGGATAGCAATATTTCTTAAACTTTGCATCTGGCAGAATGAATAGATGGAACGAGTGGGGATTTTTTTTTTTTTTTTTTTTAAATCTCCTTTTTATGCTGTTAACATCTCAATGAAAGTGATGAAAAATTGGCAGGAACATTGTACCTATGTCTCGTGTTGCCATTCATTGATCTGGAAAAGCTGGATTCGATATGGCCAAATTATAACGATTTTTAAAATAGACAGTCAATACACACCCATTATTTAAAACATTAATAATCTTCCTGTGTTCCTTTAGCACAATTGCCCCATGTTCTATGTGAACTGAATAGTAATTTCAGTTGACGAGATGATGTATCTGGATTTCATGGCCTTTGCACATGTAGTGCAAATGATTATAGTATGCATTCGTGATTGTTCATGTGTACAGAAACACACTCATTAAACGTGAGCCATGTGGTTATGATTTACCCCGTTAGCTCACTTCTTTATTCTTACTAATATGGTGTAAAACAGTATCTCATTGTAAATTTCTAGCAGTGGGTACTGCAAAGTCTTCCGCGTTCTGATGCCAGATRCAACAAAGAGTGCAAGTGTTTTTCATTATGTTTTTGGATGAACGCAGAAAGACACAGGACTACGTGAAAGAGTCAGCGAGCGTTATTCCAGCCTACAACCCCCGCAGCCAGCAGCTAAGCACTGCTGAACCCTCCTCTTCAGCACCTCACCACAGCCTCTAGATCAGGGCAGGAGAGGGAAACTAAAGGACTCAAAGTTCTGTTGCTGTATGGACTGTATCTCAACACAGAGGATAGGAATTCYGCTCTATTTGCTGTATGTATTTGTGACACAGAGAATAGGAATTCTGCACTATTTGCTATATATATTTACGATTTATTGCATTCAAGATCWCTACATCCTTAAGTGTAATTGCAGCAGTTGCTAGGGAATATAAAATTAGAAGTGTATCCACTATGTGTGTGTATATATATATCTATATAGATATATAGAAATATATAATGTTTTTTAATCTAAAAATGCATTTTGCTAGCTTGAATTAGGAGCGGGACAATTCAAACATCCAGGTCACTAAAGAGTATCATAGGACCCTACATCCTGCCATCTGTGTCCTGACAAACCACCACCAAATACTTCTATCCCACAATATTTTGTGTGGGATTAAAGAATACCGCAGTGGTGAGGAATACCATGGGGTACCTGAACAATTAATTGAGAACAGAATGGTAAATGTGTACAACTATGAAGTATTCCCATTGCCATATCAGAAAAATTAAGCAACAGATACAGCATCGAAAACAGTAAGAATGTGAAAAGATTCTAAAAATTTGAAGCTTTCAATGCCAAAATAGTACYTGGCAGTGTTCTGGTCTGAACTCTTCTACAGAAAGTTAACTAACTTGCATGCAAAACATATGTCAGCTGAATTAAAGCACATCTAGTTCTAAGGAAAAACCAACAAATCTCTTAGTGAGTTGTTCTAATGGTTTGTTGTTCTTCTTACTGAAAAAAATCACATGTATTTCCTGTCTAAGTTAGCTTAGCTTCAGTTTCTAGACACTAGGTCTTATTATTTTGTTGGCTGAGCCCTGTTTCTCGCACAGATGAGTGTTCACATATCAAAGTTGTCCTGCAAAAGAGAGTCACCTTCTTTAACCGCAAGACATGACAACTGTTGGAGTTCTGCTGAGGTAGGTGAACACTCCTCCTGCACTCCAAGAAAAATTATATGCCCATTTTCCATTTTTCATACATAGACTTTTTTCCTTGACCAATTTCACTGAATGTCTTCATGTATCTTTCACTCAGAAATAATGTTTCCCTTTTACGCTGTATGTATTTGCAGAATGTTTCAGTCATAACCAGCAAACCCATACTACATGCAGGTTTTACAAGCAGAAAAATATGGGTTTATTGGTTAATTTTAAACAACATCGTTTTGATTTTTTTTCTTGTTTATAATAGTTTGTTTATACATATTACTAATCAGTAATAGCAGAGAGTGCTCTGAGTCTGTAGAAAGAAAAACATTCTCCAGTATAGAGAATCAGACCTGATAATATCAGGGTATAAATATTTAGGAAAAGTGAAATCACTTGCAGGGGCTCGTGCTGTATTTATTCACAACCACAGCCCAGCAACTCTCAACAAGTGTCAGCTGTGGAGAACAYTTTAGCACCAGCTGCAGGAGAATATTTTCTGGTTCTGGGTCAGGTTGAGTAGGTGTCCTGACCCTAAAGCCTTGCTCCRTCTCTCAGGAGCTCTCTTTCACAGCTATAAAACCTTGGGGTAGTTGGGGAAACTTATTTCCTATTACAGTTGTAATGGTTCCCATTCTCTAGCCAGACTGTCCAAATKCTTAGAAGGAAGTAAAAACTCTATCATAAAATTTCAAGCTACATCAGGATACTGCAACAGGATGGGGGATCGATCTTCTCTAACAGGCATYGCAGGACTGTGAAGGTGAGGTGTCCCTCAAATACTGCCTGGCCTCTCTAAGCAATTCTCTGGGTGGCCAAAGAATTAATAATAATAATAATAGTAATGTAATCCCCTTCTTTAGAATCTTTATTCAGAAAAGAATGTGTCCAGATGTATAAAAATATTCAGCCCACCTTCTTCTGTAGTGACTGTCCTGAAGTTGTGCTTTTAATGGATTATAAGCCACATCAGAAATAGTAATATTTTTTTCATTCACGGTAGCATTTCACCCAGTAATTTTATTCATAGTCTCATGCAGCTTTATTCACACATCTTCATGCTTTTATTTTGAAAACTACGTTTTTCTAGATTACTAATGTCATCGATAAACTCATTGAAACTTAGGTAATCTTCCCATAGCAACTCCAGCTGTGGCCTTAAAAGATCGTGTGGACTTAGTAATGAAAGCTGAGCAGTATGCCGGTGAGAGGCCCACGGTGCTGATAAAAATAGTCATGAGGTTTCAGTAAATAGCATGCAGCCTTTTGCGTGTGTATTGAACCAGTTGCAGTGTTGTGCTCGAAGAGGCAGTGCTGTCGGGGGAGACTCCGCAGAATTTCTAGGAAGCCCATGTGCCGCTGRCCACCTGTGGGCATTGCGGTGCTTGGTGGTGATTCGGCCGGGATGGGTTTTGGAACATGCAGTCCTGCTTGGTGCAGAACAGGGTTGTTTGCAGGGGGCTGGGAGTGGAGGGAGGACGAGCTACCCTTATCTCTCTGCTCTTGGTTCTTGAGCCTTCCCTTTGTGTTTCATACAACTGTGGAGCTTAAAGGCATCCTGGAATTAAAATGGCCATGTAAATTATTATAGTGAGAACTCTGTGCTAAATACCTCCGTGGTATGAAGAAATTTATATTTCTGGACATACTGCTTAAACACAGAGGTTAATGAAGAGAACGAGCAGATGCAAGATTTATTACAGGCTTCGCTCTGGAATTCCTCCCGAGCTCTTGTCAAATGGGATAACCTCTGTGATTTGGTTTAACGGATGCAGTATAGGGTATAATAGTGATAAGCAGATATGCAAAAAGTCATAACTCTGACTCATCTTGCCCATAGGTTTCTAGCAAGTCCTGATTAGTTAGAGCTTAGAAAGTGCTTTGAGCTCTGTGGGTGAAAAGTCATTTGTACGTCTCATTAATATTTTAATTGGAATATAGGTCTACCTGAGGAAAATGAATAGTTTATACCTGGAAAAGAAATGAGAGTAAAAGTTCTTCTGGAGGAAGACATAGCAAGAAGAGCAGAAGCGGGTATTTGTTGGGAGGCCTGCAGAGAAGTGCCGTGCAGCAAAATTGCTTTGCTGTTTCCCTATGGCTGATTGACCATCTGGATCATTTCTGATTCTGAATTACACAGTCACCGTCAGAGCCGTCTTAGCCCTTCTGTCACACAGTGACTTGCACTGCATGGCAAGCGCAGCAGTGAGGTCTGCAGTCCTCTGATGTGGGGCAAGCTGGCAAAGGGGTCTTGGAGGGGAACCTTCCTCTGCCATTTGGTGTCTTTAAGGTGGAATGTGTGTCTTGAACATACAGCGCAGCTTGGCAGTGATCTGGCAYAGCAGAGAGCGACAATCTAATGAGATTCTTCTGAGTGTGTGTCAGAATTTAGCTCTCGTTGTATATGCTATTTGAATCAACAAATCTGTGTAAAAGCTACAGTTTCTGGAATGCCACTATTATAATTTTGGGTGACATAATTTACCTTATATATATTTTTCTTCTAATTTTTAATTTTCATTTGGCAGAGGTTACTTGATTTCCTGATTTCACTTTATCCATAACTCAAGGCTTTTTTTCTGATTAGGGTTCTTTTCCTACTGCATATCTACTATTTGTTCTAACTGGGAAAAATGTGGGAATTGGTCCTCTGGTGACGCGAGGGGATGTTCGCAAGCTGAATGGTTAGCTGTCCTGCATGGATGCTGTGGTACTGCTGTAGGATGGATGCTATTGTGTSGAGTTCTTTTTTGATGTTGATGAATTTTCCTTGTTGAAGATGTATCAATATTGCTGAAATTAAATTACTTTGGCATTATTGGCAAAAATCTCAAAGGGCAGAAACAAGCAATACTTGTAGCTTTTCCCTCACACTTTGGAAATGAAGGAGAGTAGGAAATTATCAGTCAAGCATATCACTTATAGTAAGGGATGCTTCTACCCTTTACATTAACAAAAAGACAAGTTAAGCTTTGAACTTTTTACTTGTTTAGTCCTATGTTTTTATTCTTTTTCCAGGGAAGCTTGTCTGAGGAAGGGACTGACTGATATTTTTGTTGTTGATGTTGGTAATAGTCTGATGGGATGCAGAAATGAGGCAGAACTAGAAAAAAGATTGCTTTATACTTTAGTAACTGGAGTTTTTTCACAGCTATTAAGCAGTAAGTATAAATGCTGTTCAGATGKTTTTTTTTTWAAWTTTTTTTTTCAGGGAAAGTAAGTTGGAGAATCATGTTGGAAAGAAAGGTGGGCTTCAAGAATGTGTTTCCTGACAGTGCTAAGACTGAATTTAGTCACAAGCAAGAATAGATTATCTATCTAGAGTCTCTCTGAGTGCTGACGATCACAGTCTAAAATTGCCTCCTGCTTCCCCTTTTTATTTGATTTAGTTGTTGCTCTTTCTGAATTTAACTTTCCATGGCATTCTTGGAACTAGTGCATTCTGCCCGCGGCAGAAGCGTTTACTTTAAATGCATGACACGGGTTGCGGCGCTCGCTGCGAGCGAGGTCCAGCTCCGCTTTCGTTCCCTGGGAAGCCGTGGCCCTTTCCCTGTGGGATGCAGCGGACACGGGACCTGCCCCGGGTCCTGTGGGGCCACAGCGCTTCTAGGAAGAGGCTGGAACCTGCGGCCAGCGTGTGCAGGTGGTTGTGTCCGGCTTCCCTTGAGCTTGCTGAGAGCTCAGCAGCGCTCCAGAGCAGAGCTTAACTCGAGCAAAGTTTCCWCTTCCCAGGTCTGCTGTTATCTGCTCCTGTTCTGGAAAGGGCAGCACTGCAGAAAGTCGGAGTTTTCTGCAGAAACTTTGATTTAAAAGCTTGTCATATTGCAGCTTTTCAGACCCCTGCTGTGAGCAACCCCCCAGAGCAGGGTAACTTGTCCTGCTGCTGAGGGAGTTATTCACTGCCTAGCTGGCTGCTTMTGAGGGAGATCAGCAAGAGTGTTTGTGGTAAAATACAGTGCTTTTATTTTTGGAAAACGAGCATGCAGAGTAAACCTGCCTCACGGCAAGAACCATCCTAAACAGTTTCACTTAATGAGCTATGGAGTTATCTAAGGGGGAAGCCAGGCTGCGTGCGCTTGCAACAGCCACTCTTAGGTGTGAGGGTTTCCCCTTTCAAGGAGACGAAGGCTGAGCTCTAATTTTGGGTTGATAAGCCACAGGCAGCAGAATAATATCAACACTTTATGTTGTGTTTGTAAAGTGACTGTCTGGAGAAAAAGAGAAAGCATATTACTTTACATGTAAAAATTAATAGCTTGGGAAATAAATGCCCTGGTAACATGGTTTTCATCTTCTTACTGCTCTTATATATAAATTCAAGTAAATGTGCCATCTATACCTGTAGTATAATTTTTAAATGCTAATTTTAACTGTAATTTTAAACATAAAAAGGATCTTGCTTGTGGTCAGGTGTATATTTCGGAACGAAATCCCAATGTTTCACCCACGACTTTGCAGCAAATTGTCAGAATTTGTCACACGTGGCAAGTGTCATAGGCCGAAAGACCCAGAGTGCAGGCGGGAGAACCAAACCTCTTCAATGTGCTTATGGAGACACAAAATCCGTGTCTCAAAATATTATACAACTATCTCTTCTTCCTTTCTGTGGAAAATGGAAATCCACTTCCTAAGTTGTATATAGTAAGTAGGTATCAATTTGCAGACATTTGAATCAGTTGAAGCCAATATCAATTTATCACA
This sequence comes from Nothoprocta perdicaria, assembly GCF_003342845.1. NCBI lineage: Eukaryota > Metazoa > Chordata > Aves > Tinamiformes > Tinamidae > Nothoprocta > Nothoprocta perdicaria. The sequence continues at coordinate 3,810,942 of NW_020455666.1, read as the reverse complement.
GCAGAACATACCTGACAGCAGGCAATTTTGAGACCATTATTCAGTTACTAATGACAGTGAATGTTATTGGCTTTTTAGGTCCTGTTGCTTCATCCGTGCTCTTCTGCAGTTCAAACTAATGTCTTATTAAGAAATATTTAGGGGTTCCTTATCAATTTGGAGCAAATTATTTGCACAGATGTGAGGCTAGTGACTGCTAATGCATCTGGATTAATTTGTAAGTAGAATAAATATTATAGGCAACTGTCKCTTGTGTTTCGTATTGAGAACAAATTCATATTTCTATCATTATTGACTAGTAATGAAGTCATTCGACATAAGCTTTTTTGAGGAAAAGAGTTATTTTAGATAGTTAATTTTGATTTTTTTCTTTTGATAAAATTCCATTTCAGCTTTATTTTATTCATGAAAGACAAATGTTCACAGGGTAACCAGCAAATTTCTGGTAGTGGCAGCTGCTGGGAGTACCGCCGATCTGGCTGTCGTGGCCTTAGCTGATAGGCAGGTCTGCGCGTGCCACRGGGCTGGCTTTGTCATCCCAGGCAGCTTGCCACGTATTTCTCAGAAAAGGGACTGCTACGTTGCTGTCTTTAAAATGCCTGGCTCAATCAAATCCTGATACTTATTTATTTTAAGGGTTCTTCTATGCGATTAAGGGAGGAGTCTGTCTATTAGGTGTCCTGCCCACAACCTTGAAAGCCCATAGGTAAACTTAACCCCTCAGCAATCGTAACTTACAGAGTATTTGCATGGTATTTTGGATGTTTGTTCCAACTTCAGCTCTGGGTGACGTGCAAGCCTTTTACAAGTGTTTGGCACTGCCCGGCTTCTCTATCAACTGCTGTGGAAGAGGAAACTCCTGACATTTTTTCGACTATCACATGCTAAACTGTTTTGCAAATCCCATTGCGTATGTTCATAGATTAAATGAGTGTGAACCTCTTTTCCCTCCTTGGAAAATGGAAATCCCAGTTGTTGCAGTCACTTTTCCAGGCAAGCAGCCTTTCTCACATGAGTAAGCTCCGCTTAACCTCAGTGTCATGTGAGGAGTAACGCTGTACGCTTGCTGAATCAGGCTTTAAGACCTTGTCCCAAAATAGATCTTAAATGAACAGTTTTGGAAAAAAATGAAAAAGTTAAATTATAACTAATTAATTTTCTAGGAATCATTTAGCAAATCCCTGGGATCTTGCACTGTTACAGTATCTAATAGGRTAGCTTTTCTGCAAAACCTGATGTCTTTGGAAGAGCAGCTGTTTGGRAAGCTCTAATGATTAACTTATTAGGATGCATGTTAATGTGAGGTGTTGGTATGTGCTCCAAAATTGCTGCTAGATGGTGATAAACCCAAAATAATGCAATGCACCCGGGGCAGTGCTCAGTTCAGTAGTGGCTTTTGGGACCTGTTTCAGCAAACAGAGGTTCTGTTKTAGTCAGGAGGGAGAAACAGGGTTCAGCACCAAGCCCTGTGATGTCGTAACTATTATTTAAACAAGCAGGTAGGTTTGGCAACCTTACCGTTGCTGTGCCATGTTTATTGTCAGTGGGGTATCACCAACAGACACGGCATCAGGGAGACCTTCTTTGCAGGCAGGTATTTGTTGGCATAACTACATCAGTTACCTAGTCTGGCGTGGGAGAAAAGTCCCCATTTTACCGTGTGGAGAGCACAGAGCTGTTGTGAAAGAACTTGGGCTTTCACCTGCTGTAAGGCAAGCCAGGCCTTACGCTGCCTCTGCAAATCCCTTATCAACCTATTATTTCAAACACTTTGTAAAAGTTAAACCAAGATCTTGGCAACCCAGGAGAGAGACTAGGAGTTAATAGAAGAAATATGTGCACTCAGGGTTGAGTTATTAAGTGGAGTAAATGATTAGACACCACTTTATACCCCTTTGGTGATTAGCCTAAGAGCCCAGTCCTGTGGAACCTATTGGTCCCATACCTCTGGGCAATGCAAACATCCCTTGCAGGATTTTCTTTTTAAAGGTGCAGTTTTGCTTTATTTTCCTTATTGCATATGTGTTCAATCACACTGAGGTGTATATTCTATCTGTCCTATATAAGGAGAAATGGTATCATCTCCATAGCAGATTCCTTCAGCAATATGTGGGCAGGACGACCATATATTGCAGTTCTGATCAGCAGCTTTTGAGGTGGGTCTGCCAAAGGTGCAGAAAACTAAGGGTAGAAGACATTGAGAGCTGCACAGGTATATGTGTACACATACAAAACTGATTTAGTATCTTGGAATAGGAGCAAAACRTCATAAACCTGTAATTAAATTATTTGAATCTGGCTATTAATTTTTAAAAAATGTGTTTGAGGYCCTGGAGGCTAATGGGGTTCAGGTACAAAGGCAGGTTGAACTGCAGCTCAACAAGAGGAAGAGTCAAGAATATGGGAGATTTATCTTAATTATCCTAAAGGACATTCCTAAATTGTGTTGTTGATGGTTTCAATATAATCAGTTCCTCATAAATATGAAAGTGAAAATCATCCATTTTCTTTCTTCCCTCCTTCAAATACCAYTGGTTCACTGTTAGTGGTTCCCGTGTGAGCAGCACAGTTGGCTCAGGTCACTTGCCATGCAAAATAGAGCATGAAAAAAGCAATGTCAATGTGCTATCGAGACTACCGTGTTTTTTCTATGTACATATGCAAATATAAAATGTTTACATATAATTATAAGAAGTTTTATGCACATAAAAATAAAAAGAAGTACTATAGATGAAAATGAGAAACCAACAAAATGTTGATGTGTATTTTTAAAGCGAGATCTTAGCATAAGAATGCCTATGGAAATTACAATTATCAGTTAACTCAGATTGAAAAATAAGCAATATACATGGGCTTTGCAATTAAAGCAAATGAAACATATATAGTACTAGGAAATTTATTCATGTATATTTTAGCACAGTGGTTATTGTTGAACAAAGTTAATGATGTTGCCTGGAGCTTTGTTGTTGTTTAGTTTATTTGTAGTGTGCTTATTTGCATTTATTTGTAGTTTAGTTGTACATATATATCACACATCTTCGGTGTGCTCTTTTCTAAGCATAGCTTTGCATTTGATATGCAGAATAACTGGATTCCTGCTATGGTGCCTGGGTGGTTTGAGTCAATATGGCAAATTACATGTTCCTAAAGCAGTAGTTTACCGGCACAAAGGTTGCTGGTAAATTAGCACTTGTTAAAAAGAAGCAACTTGCTGACATGGATGGCAAAGGGAAACGTTCCCTTCGGTGGTACCGTGTGTGTGCACAAACACCTGTGGACACGGTTCTCTGGTCTCTGCACTGAAGAAGGGTTTTGGAACAGAACCTCAAGCGGAGGGCAGAGCAGCTCTCATAATCCTGGATAGTTTTATTCTGAATTACTTTTGTATCCTGTCCATCTTTGGGGCTTGTTTAGTTCTAAATCTACCTTTTCATGTCATTAGAAGGTATCCTTTCCCAATGCAAAGAGATAATATTTTTAAAATATTAAACAAAAAGAATTGTTATCTGTGCACAGAAAAGTTACACGGATCCCTTTTTGGCACTGGGAAAAAAATCCCCTTTCTTCTCACCTTATTGACTAACACAGCAGGGAGGTTTTCTTTTAAATTGTCAGTAGAAACTAAACGTTATTCCCCAAAAAGAAAACAAAAGTGAGACAGATGAGCCTAAGGCAAAGCTTTATGCTACTGAAAATGCTGGTGTTAAAATTACAGACAAGCACAGTATTTAGTCGCAAAGCAAAATTTGCTGGAAATTTTGCTTTGCTATGGAGCAAGGACGTGCATCCCCACGCACATGTAGGAAAGACCCTTCTCTTTCCTTCCTCCTGCAGCTCCCAACCCAGAAAGAGTGAGATGTATATAAAATTCAGTGGAGGCATTTGCATCTGGCTGGGGTGGCGATGCTGTTTCACAGCGAGCTCCCCTTGCTGCCCAGGCACAGCAGCGTTTCCATGTGCTCCCCACGCAGCGGGGCTCGCTCCCCAGCCTGCGCACGGGGCTGGGGGGTTGTGCCTGGGCAGGAGGAACGAAACGAGGTAAACGAGGTAAAAGGAAAAACCTGTGGACCAAGATCTTAATGAACATAAATGACTCCAGCTGGCTTCAGCGCAGCCAGGCCAACTTGCTGAAGGTGCGATCCAGGGGCATTTCACCTGGACCTGGTGTGGAAAGAAGAGGAAGAATGTATGGTTTGGGGGAAAGCAGTGGGWTTTCTTTATCGGGTGGTCCTGCTAAGCTTCTCCTGGTGGGCCCTTCTCTCAGTTTCCCAGTCCAAGGTCACTTGGAAGCGGCTGGCAGAGCGTCGCGGTGCGCCAGCAAGGATGTGACTGCAAAGGTAGGGATGCAGCAGAGCATCTGCACGTAGGAACGGTCTTATGGTCAATAATACCAGAGTACCTGATTTACATACGCTCTTTGTAATTGCTTTTGTGAACAACCCTGCGTTAGAGTTCAATATTGCGGTTGGAGAGTACCATGATGCATGTTTTCATGAACAGGATTGCTCTGAATGCTGCTACCCATAGAGTGCAAGCTATGAAATGAACAGTTTTAAGGAATGTGCCGAACTGCAAGTGCGAGTTTATAACAGGGCAAAGTTATGGAGAATGTACTGAGTTGTGGATATTGAGTGGCCCTTTCCACTTGGTCCTTGTGCTGTGGTGCCAGGAGGTGGTTGCAGTGATGTTTGCACTGCGTAATGTTCACTTTTTTAAGAAACAAAATTAAAGTGTCRTGGAAGTATTGGCATCAATATGTAAGCTTTTTACTTAATGTTTTATTTCTTGATATTAATATATTTGTCTTTTAATGCTTGGAGTCAGGGTAGACTAAATTACTGTGAAAACAAACCATGAAATGTCGTATTAAACAGGTTTGCTGAGGCTGTGACTTTGATCTGTGGGGCTTCAAGATGCAGAATGGTGCCTTATTGCCTAATTTGAGTTCCTCACTTTTGGCTTTTGAAAATGTATTTTTCTCCACTGTTTATTTGTTCTAGGCAGACTACTTAACAGTGTGATATTGGCAGAAACTGTCATTAAAAAATAACTTTACTATGATCCAGAAGCCTTATTTACATTTGATTTACATATGTTTTTTACAGAATATGTAATATTTATATTACAGTAATGTTTCATTTCTGCTGAGGAACAAAAGGTGCTTGTTAATAACTCCCTTTTCTAAAGTAGTTTTGACCTGTACTCACTCTTAAGTGTTGTATAAATGAAAACAAATGAGGGCTAAATCACTGTATTTCCCTGTAAAGAGCAGTTTGTGCTATTTTTGTGGCATTGTTGCAATACAAGAATATTTTGACATTMTTTTTTCATAAGGGCTGCATTAGCAAGCTTTTTAAGGAGGAACTGCAGATAGCACAGCTGACAAGTTAAATATGGGTTAGAAGACAGGTGAACAGAGTAAAGCTGGGCCTGAATTTTTGAAGAGTTAGCTCTGGAACCACGAGTGCTTCATAGTATAAAACTGACTTCTCATGTTGATTCTTCTAGGCATACTTTTATACATTCATCTTAAATGTTAATCACTGTGATAYTAGTTTTGGGGTAAGGACCTTCTTTCTATTCTGTTTGTAGCAGTAATGATTCTGAATGCAAGCTTGATTATTAAAACTTGTACTTTATGACCACTTCTGAATCGATGGAAGATGGTCTGACTGGAGTCATCAGTCAACTACAGCTTCTGATGGCTTCTRCTCCTGGTGCTTAGTATTACCTTAAATTTGTGGAACTGTAGGGTGCCCCAAATGGTCTGCCCAAATATTCATTTTTAATTTTATATTGCCTTTGTGTTTCACAGCAGAATAACACAGGTGCTGTCACGCTGAGACAGACCACTAGCTAGATTGGTATCTGTTTTGTTGGTATTAGCTTAACACCTGGTGAACCAGTTGAAGATGAAATGGAAAAAAATGTGCATAAAGAACAGGAGATAACTGGAGAAAGAGGGGCAGGGTGAGAAAGAAAAAGAGAGAAAAAAATGTGCATATTTTTTCTTTTTTCCTCACACCTGCAGGCTATCAGCTTGCAGTACCAAGAGCTTTGTTGCCTTCATCAAAATCTTCTGTTGCATAGCTAAGGTGTAGAGCTTACATGCTTTTGAGTACTCATATAATGGAGCTGTCTGACAACCAGTCTGTTTGTAACCTGCATCAGCCACTGGGTCATATTGAGCACTTGTAGGCTCCCTGCCATTTCCTTATGTCAAAGCAGCCCATAAAAATGGATTTTTTATTATTAAGTGTGGCCAGATTCTTCTGTGGACTAATGCTTTGGTGTTTTTTTTTTAATGTGTTTTTTTTGAGTTACGCAAAGAATGAATTCTCAAATGAGAGGATGATTTGGAGAGAGAGGCAGATTTTTTTGTATTATTTGTTTGAAGAACTTCTTGCCTATTTGTTTTTAGTTTAGCTTTGCTTGTTTTCCTTAAGTTGTGTTTATTCCTGCATTTTACCACTGCTCRTTTCTCTGTTCTTCCCCTTCTGGCTTATTTATTGTATGCCTTTGGAAACTCCTGGAAGGAAAAGGGGTAGAACAAGAACCGTAACAGCTGTAAACACACAGGGCTGAGCAGCTCCTCTGCCAAGCAGGCTGCGTTTGGCAGAGCCCCTTTTTGAGTGCTGAGTCCTTGGCTGCTAACAGGTGCCTGCACAAATGTCCTGCCCTGGGCACAGAGGATGCGTGTGCACACAGCTGAGAGCTTGACCCGGGCTGGAGCTGCCAGTGGGTGAGACAGGAGGGCAGGAATGAAGCAAAGAAACTCGAGGACAAACTTTTGAACTACAGCAGATCTAGGAAAGAGGCAGAAATAATAAGGTCAAAACTACAAGTGCATCTGTGCTTAGAGGGGTTCCTCGATTTCCACTAACGTGGTCCTACATCACAGCCTGGTGTGACTGAGAACAAAATCGGACTCTGGTCATCAAATTGTCACAGGAAGGTGTTGGGTTTTGGGTACGGGTAGTAATAAGMTGCTGTGCAACAAAATGCATAAGTAATTCTGTCCGTGTAGCCTTAGCAAAGGTGACCASTGCAAGGTGCTGCCTTTGATGTCGGCCAGATGACAGACATTACAGCCAGCTGGAACTGAGTGACTGAACACGGGGGTCAGTTTCTAAGCCTTTAATTATTTTAAATTATATGACAATGGGATGAAATGGTATTTTTATTTCATATAAAGAGCAGTCTCATCTGGCACTCTAATCCCCAACTCTCCAACAACTTCCTCCCATTCAATCTCTTCACCCCTTTTAGAAATCATCTTTCAACTTAAACTTGTTTGTGGCTGACCTGTCCTTACGACAGCACTGTCTTTTAGCATTAGAAATTTGGAGAGCTGGACTTGCTTCTTAAGTCTGCCGTGGATTTTCTGCATAATTTACAGCAAACCCTTTTAACTTCCTGTGCCCTAGCCTTGTGTAGGAGTAGGGGCTAAGGGCAGCTCCTACCTCCCTAGGATGCCGTGTGGATGAACGGACTGGTGATTATAAGGCATTAGGTAATGTGAGGCACTGGGTCTCAGGACAGCAGGTATTTCCTGAGCACAGTGCTGTGTGATCTCCTTCCTGCTCTGAGGTGCCKTATTCTAGATATGACCAAGCAGACCAAACATGTCATCTGATATCACAGTTCAGAGCTGGAGCGGGCTGCGTTACCAGTGCTCTGTTGTGGTGACAAGGGAAACAAGTGAGTCACTCTGAGCAACTTCGATATTCAAAGACTAAAATTTGGCTAGTCTGCAGTTGGTTTGCAGGGTCGTGATCAGCAGGACAACATCCAGCTGGGGACCAGTCACTGGTGGTGTCACCTGGAGTGGATGCTGGATGCAGGACTGCATCTCACCCATGTGTATAAACACCCGCCTTCTGCAGGCGGTCGAATCAGATATTCTGCAGAAGTCCAACCCAACTAACCTGCGATTCTGTGAAATGTGAACAGCCAGACCTTAAATGATAAATTGCTTTGTGGAGGTATCTCCACTGGAGAGTGCTGAGAATGCTGCAGGGATGAATCTGCTCCTTGGCTTGAAGTTATGGTATCTCCAGAGTATGTACCTTAGTTAACACCTCCTCAAGGGTGCTTGGGTCTGACTAATGTATCCTCAATGAGCCTTTGTCCCTAGTGTAATAAACCACAAGTGCTGGAACCTGGGCAACATCTCAACAGAGTTGTCACTTCACGTTTTTCTTCCCAGATCAACATGAGTCATATGCAACCCTCTAGTTTCTTTGTCTTATTTTCCTTCCTTCCYTTATTGCTTGCAGCAGCAGCAAATTGTGCAGCAAGCTCTGTGTTCTTCCTGAAGAATTAGTATAATAACTAGTGGGAGACGTGATGCCCAAAGCATGGGGAAAAAATGTCAACTAGAAGAAGTCAGTCTATGGTCTGTACATGACCTTAATGGGAAGATATAGCTGGAAAATAACATTTCTTARACAGTAAGCCTACTTCAAATAGTATCTTAACAAAGAAAGAGATCATCTTGGGTAGTCTTTGATTTAGAGGCCCTGCATTTTAAATGTRTCCTAATTATAGTGCTCATCACTTAACATTAATGAACATCCTCATTTATAAGGACAAGCTTGGCAAATAGAAATTAATGCCTTTAAAGTCCTCAAGTCTCCCAAAGGAAAAAAATCAAAAGATCTGTGAAGAAAATGTAACCTTATTATTTATGACAAGGCAAAATACAAAGCCACCCGCCATAGGTTTCTCTAAGTGGCTCAGGGACCCTCAACATACGCAGTGTGGAAGTGCCGATACTGCTGCCAGCAGCCTTGGTGCGTGTGGCTGCTCACAGCCCTGCAGCACCCACACACGCGAGTCCCCGTCGTGTCGGGCACAAATCGGGAGCCTCAGCTAGTGACAAATGCAAAACGGAGGAAGCATGCAAGGCGGTTCCGGTAGACCCACACAGAGGAAGCTGAGGTTTTCTGTTTTGTGAATAAAGGCTTCTAACTTTGACATTTGTTGATCCAGCACCTCGTCAGAACACTAGAAGTCTCATAAAATTAACTTAATTCCCCTTGCCAAGGAAAGGAAAGATAGCAGGTTTGTTGCTTCTCTGAACATTGGTGGTTGTGTTTCGGGGTACTGTACTTCTCAACTGGTTTTCATTCTTGTCTAGTGGGGATTCTCTCTATAAGATCCTCTGGGAGCCTGGCAGAGCCCAAGGGGATGACGGCAAATAGTTCTTGGCCAACGTGGTGTGAGAGGCCAGATGTCCTTATTGCTTCATGCAGAAGTCTGCTGAAGTGTGACCTTTGGAGCAGAGCTTGTTCTGAGCAATGTTTAAGGATCCAGTCTTGCGTGGCACTGATTTGGTCTCCCTTGTCTGGATGCAACGTCCAGACCAGGATTTATCTGATCAGCTCAGGAAGTCATGGTGGTGGTTTATACAGGCCTGGAGATAGGGATTGAAGGAAGACAGAGTTGTTTTTCTTGGTGGATCTTGTAAAGTGTCTGCAATGCTTATCTCTGCTTTTATCGTTCCGTTGTGTGCTGATATCAGAACCACTTATTTTAAGAAACACAACCTCTCAGATTGTATCCTGAGGCATTGATCTCAATACATGTGAAATCTGAGTGCTCTGCTTACACCTTAGGAAAAAACCCTTTTGTTCTGAACCACGTTTCACTGGAAGTGCAAGAAATCCATCAAGTGATGTCCATACATCAGTATGGAATCAGAGTGGAATAAGGGTAGATGATGATAAAAATAAAGGGGTAGCATAGACTGATAAACGTCCCTTCAGCTCCTATATATCATTCTATTGCAGAAGGATAGGGTGTAAAATGAATCACAGCCTGCTCTTCGTGTGGCCTTGACTGGGGTGCACTTGGGTACTGCAATGTCCCTGCTTCCTGCTAGTCAGTCCTTTCCTGARTTACTGCATTGCAGGCTTATTTCTCTCCCTAAGTATCATGATCATCTACAATATTTTACCCTTTATTACAGGCTGAGCAAAGTGAGGAGAATTTTCATCCTCATCATGAGAATCCCACAGTTATGTRAAGGATGGAGAGCAGAGCGGGCTCCTGCCTTGTGACTTGCCCGTCACAACCCCAACACTGCAGCTGGGCACGGAGCCTCCCCCTACTAATGAACCTGCTCAAAGTAATTGCCTCCACCTTGGCCACTCTTAAATGTACTGCAATATTTTTATTGTTTGCTTTGCTCTGTCTTGGCTTACAGACCAGCTACTGATACAAGACTGTGGAAAATTTCCATTTCCAGTATCAAATCTCCTTAGGGATTARGTTATATTTTAAGGGCTTTTGTTTTTCTTGTTCTTTTTTTTCTTCTTCTCTGTGGCAAAACTCTTCATTTTTATTTGAGTTTATCTTTGCTTCTGATGGAAAGATGTGCCTTCTCATATCATCATATCACCCAGGCCTAAGTGCAAACTCATCAGTGATAGTGAGTGATCACTCTTCTAGTATTTACAGTCTTACTGACAGAAAAAGGGAGATTAATCAAATAAACTTTTGTCTCAAAGTCTTGTCAGCAGTTCAACTCAGGAAATACTGGAGTGAAAGGGAGTTGGAGCTGGCCCTAGATAAGTCTCAGAAAGCAGTTGAATCTGTCATCTAAATAAACCTGAGACTTTCACACAGCTTTCAAATACTGCAGCCTCTGAGCATCTCCCTAGCAAAATCAAGAGCAACTGTGTGGTGGGCTTTGTGGACTCGATTCAGGGTCAAAACTGTGATTTAAGTCAAAATCCTTTATGGCTGTCTACATATGCTTATAACTACGCGGCTCTATTTGTGTCTCGGTAGGTCTCTTCCTTTTGCTTGGTTTTGTTTAGTTGCTTTGATTGGTTTTTGATTTTTGTTTTGTTTGTGTGKGGGTTTGTTTCCTGTCCTTACGGCCAGGTGATAAACTTGGCAGATCCTGTTGTAGGCTGACTTCAGAGAATGCAGCTCTGGAGTATTTTGTTGTGGAGTGTGGGAGTGCCTTAGAGTGAAATCGAAAGAGAAAATGCTACAACTTTATCAGGGGCTGCTGGCGAAAAGTTGTTTTGAATATTAGTTTGACAGAAGAAATGTAAGACAGAACTTTCTCTGTAACTCAGGAAAAAGGTATTTCTATATAGAATAAAATATGCAGTTATGAGAAGACCTAGGATCTGTTGATAACTGAAAAACAGTCATATAATTGTTATCATTCTTCTAACTTGTCTCAGAATGGTATTTTTTTCCTTTATTTCATTCTTCATATTAGTGTTTTTTTTCTATTAATAAAACTTAAGCAAATCTGATTTCATCTCCTGTATACGCAGAAAAAGAAAGAGCAGAAGTTGACTGCTGATTTTTTTTTTTTTTTTTTGTATGCGTCAATTTAGATTTTTCAAGGCAGGGGGTTTTTGGATTTTTGTTTGTTTTTCCAAGTGAAAAATTTACTTTTGACTTACCTCCTTTTTGGCAATTCCAGTTGTATAGCTCTGCAGTACCGCGAATCTGTAGCAGCCCCCAGAAAAGAGGCTGACAGGAGAGGCAGATCTGGGTGCCTAGTGCGATTTGCTGTGTGTGTTACCGGATGAGGAAACGCTCACGGACAGCGAGCATGTTTCACACTTTAATATTCTGCCTTCTGTGTGGGCTTGCTGTCTCCTAGGTACTGTTTTCATTTTTAAATTTAMGTGTTTTGCTTAAAGCAAGAGCGTGAGAGGAGATGACATCTCTGCTTGTCTCGCGACCTGCTTGCTCTCGCTTCAAGAGAGGAGCAGGCGATGGAACCGTGTCCGCCGCCTCGCCTCTCGCAGGGCAGGAGGCCTGAGGCTGCCCGGGTGCTCGGTGGCGGGGAGCAGCTGCCGAGCCTCCCTCAGTCCCTCGCTACCCCTGCTAATATCGAAGCCACAGTCACTGCAAACAAGCCTGGATCAGAATGGAGCCTGGACCTCGGCATACGCTGCCAGGGAAACGACTTGGTCTCATGGACACTCAAGCAAAGGCCAGCACCACCTTTTACCTGCTGAATTCTTTGCCTTTTTTTGCAAGGAAATGGGTCTTTTGACAATTAGAGCAATAACTAGGTTGAAATGTGCATGGAGAACCTTGCAGTGGGATATTGGAAGCTGTGTTTAATAAAAGCTTGTGAAAAGGATTGGTGCTTGTCTTGAAAGGCATCTATGGTGTTTGAATTGCTGCCTCATATTGGGGTGAACATCTGTCCTTAAAGCACTATTAATTTTTCTCATGAAAAACTGTGTTCTTGGATGCTGGGGGGAAGGAATAAACTTTTGGGGGCCCAAACTCCCTCTTTCAAGAGACTGYAAAGGTTTCCTCATATCTTCGTGTGCCAGGGCTGAAAAGCTAGTCTCCTAATTCAGACTGTTTGAGGGATCCCTTGAGATAATTATTTCTTTTTAATAGATTTTTTGATATAAGGGCAACAAGTCTGATGTCAGTAGGCTTAACTTTGCTCTAGGAAGACCTGCAGGAAAATATATAGGACTCCAAAGACTGGCAAAGCCTGGCAAACCATTTTTAAATATTTACATTAGCTAAGCATGATATTAAAAAAGCTAAAATGTCATTTTTGTAACAGCTCACAGGGACTTCGGCTCTCTTTCCATATGATAATATGTGAAGACGCTGATTCTCTGCATTTCTCCAAATGGGGGAATCTTGTGTTTGTTATGAGAGGAAAATTAAATTAGTCTTGTGTGTGATCACAGTTATTGAGTATTTTTTTTCCTTCATAGCAAGGTGGGTTAAGCAGGCTGAGGACGTTGCTGTGCTGGTTGGCTCCACAGAGCTCATGAAGGGAGGCCCATGGTAGGGTCAGAATAGGCCCTTTCTGCTTCACTCCACCCCTARCTATGTGTTTTAGAGGAAAGTGAGCGGCTTTAAGTGGCCTGGCCTCTTAAAAAGGTTTAAAAAGAAATACTCAGAGAGACTGTGTGTCCCTGGTGGAACGGAGATGTGGGAAAGATGCTCCAGCTCCGCTGCTTCACGTGCTGCAGAGCTCGCCTCRGGCAAAGCTGTATTTTTTAAATAATTTGGAACCAAGAAAAATTTCCTCTATTCCCAGGCACGACAGCAGGCTGGGTTAGTGGGAAGTGTTGGACTTCCCAGGCAGCGGCTGGAGGACCAGCAACTTAGGGAGAATCGGTGATCATTTGAAGAATRTATAAAACTGACACTACGGATTACAAGCTTCTGAGTTTAAGTATAGCTAATGAAAATCAGACCTAGGCTTTCAAGAGGCTTCTGAGAAGCTTTTGAAAATTATATCCTTTATCTCAGTTTCTTTCAGCTGCTTGCCTCACAAGGAAAAAAATAATCCCTTTTTTATATTGATTTTTACTGATTTTTAGGGTGAAACATTTTTTTCTTTTAATATGTTATTTTTAAAAATAGTGATGTAGCACAGAATTTAATCTGTGTAAGGACTTATCTGCTTCCCACAAATTTGTAAGAATCTCAGTTATGGCATTTTGAATGTAAGTAGTGGCTGAAAATGGCTTTTATGCATCTAAGCCACTTGAGTAGTTTAAGAGTTTATATTTATAGCAGCAATCCAGCCATTTGCAAATAGTAACTACTCAGAATGGCTTAAAATTCTGTTTCTGTTTCCTTGTTGTCTTGATATAACCAAAATCACTGGGGAGTTCAGTGAAATAGTATTCAATTCAATTAGTTGAAGCATTTAGTATKCAAAAAAGGGGAAGTCATTTTTAGTGAAAAGTAACCTGCTAACAAAAACAACAGCTGAGGACAGATCATCATTAATAGTATTGCATGTAAAAGAGATGAAACTATTATACCTTAGAGAAACATATTCTGTAACGATCGTCTCAGTTGTGAAGCATAATTTGTTTATAGCATTTTAAAATTTGTTTTATGTCTCAGGCTTGAAATATCTGGATATTGTTAATTGCATAAAATCTGTAATCCTGTAAAAATAATTTAAATCCTCAATGTCTGCTTTTGTTCCCATACATACTTCTATTTTAAATCTCATTGAAAGGGGAATATTTCCTCTGAAAATTATTAATGTGTGTTTTTAAGACTTTAGTGGTGATTTTTTGCTCTCCAGAGTGTGCAGGGTGGCCAAGAAGAGCATCTTGGGCTGAGATGAACYCTTCCATGGCCCAAGAAGAGCATCTTGGTATTACACTTCCATGGGGTTTGAAAGATTTGTGTCTATGGACCTTTGCAGCTTTATGTCGGGGATTAACAGGTACACAGAAAGTAAAGTTTAATGGCCRTATACTGCAGAGATATTTGCTCCAGAAATAAAAGGAGATTTTTATCTCTCAATTCAGGAGCTGCTGAGCACCTCTCATAGCTGGGGACATCCATACAGCCACTCAGTCATTTGCAATTCAAAAAAATACACATGCACACCTAGCTTAGCTGTCTGCAAAGTTTGTTTTTCAGGGAGGTTCTGATTTCACTGAGTTTTACAAAGAGTTTTAGAGAGGTCAAGTATTTTGGTCTTTCTCCCAAAGGGCTGGTTCTCTGATGTGCCTGCTGCAACTGCAAACAAGTTTGGAAAAAAAAATTGCAAAACCTGTGACCAAGCCAAGGAGGGAAGTTATCCAAGACACAAGGCTGGTAGGRCTGGCTGAAGGGCAGGGGGAAGGGGGCTGAGAGCAGCTCCTCCCTGCGCTGTGCTGGGGCAGCCCCATTTGCATTTCTGTACTGGCCTGTGACACAGGTTTAGTGCGTTCCTCTTTTTAAAGAGAAAGGATATCTACTTTATAAGCAAGCAAGGAAACAACTTGCCATGTAAGCGTCGAAAAGAGCAGACAACAACCCTCCGCATACTCAAATGATTCCCAAGTAGCAAATAAAATAAAAGCAGGCATGCATCTTGCCCCCCTGCCTCGGAGCTGGCATTTCTCTCTCCCTGGGTGCTTTTAAGGGGCAGTGTATTTCAAGAGGAAGAATGTTAGTCGACTACAGAGCTGTCCAGTCCCTGCACTTTTCCCCATCAGAGCCTTGACTGGGGTGTCGGGGAAGCTGCTTATGGAGCCCTGGCTTGACCTTAATCCTGCCTAACACTCCTCGGTGCCAAGGCTTGTGCCTGGCTCCCCAGGAGGCAGCAGCACTTTGCACCATCCATGCATGTTTGTAGCTGCAGTAGGAGTTACTAAAATGCAATGATGTTGGCCTTTTTTTGCTGGAATAAAGCCTTTTATAACATGTACTGTTGGCAAAAACTTTCCTACTGTCATGACATCAGCCTCCAAGTGCTTGCCATTCCTGTCAAGACCAAGAAATGACAGGATTACCTGAATACAYGGGAATCCCGTGTTGGGGGAGTATTCCTGGTATAATCTGTATGCACTCGTTTGCACCCTGGTGGCAATATGTGCTTGCACATTTCTCATTGGGGTGCAAAGTTTGCCTGTCCATAGTTTGTCTCAGGCACGATGAAATAACAAGTTGTGAGCTGGTGCCCTAGTGTCCGGAGCTCATCCTGGCCTCCTCCTGGTCTGTGGCGGTTTTGGGGACATTGTCAGAGTTTGCACAACAGAGAACTCCCTTAAAGAGTTCTGTAAGCTGAAGGAGATTAATCCTTCTTGTTCCAGATATGTTGTATGTGTGGTTTAAAGTTGTTCTTATTCCCAGGAGGTTAGAGATATGAAAAGGAGCATTTTTTTGTTGTTTGTTTTGTTGCCAAAAATACCACATGCCATATTTGGCTGCTCCTGGGCAGCACGGGAACCGCTGCCCTTGTCCAACGCGGCTGATGGTCCCTGCAGCTGCACCGAGCTCCCGCTCCGTGTTCGATGGTCCCACACTAGCGACTTAGAGGTCCATGAGGCTCCTTGGCTCCGGGGCCCCAATTTTAGAATCCCAGTGTAAATTTTGCAGCTGACACGCGGTGCTGCTGGCTCCGGCCGGGAGCGGGAGCACAGCTCAGCAGATGGACACGTCACTGCAGCCGAGAGGCAGYGGGTACTGCAGGCACCGCGGGGCTGAGCCCTCTCCCCAGCTCGCTCGGAAATCCTCCCCTGGCTTGTTTTTAATTAATACATAGGAGACTGTAATATCGCAGGTTTTCCTGTGCTTTGCTTGCCTTTATTGTTGCGAGTTGCTGAAGTCTAGTGCTCTTCCTACTGGGCACTCCACAGGTGCACCTTTGTGTTGGAAGGTGTCCTTTCCCTGCAAATTTATGCTGCCAATGCGCTAAGGAGGGGTGTCTTTAARAAATGCCAGTTACCTAGTAGCTATCCAGGATCCTCTCCCTTGTAGGTCCTGCTTGCACAAGGTCCTTGTATTAGGTGTTTTGTCGATCAGCCCTTGCCTGCCTCGGCATGCGTTGCTCTCCTGCTGTTTTATTTTTGAGGTAACTACTTGCTGTTTTATTTTTGAGGGAAGTGATGCTTACATGTGTCTCTGACCCCCCCCAAATGGTGTTTTGGATCACTGGTTTAGCTCTAACCACGTCTCGAATGTCAGTGTGCTTTGTGAAAATAGGTGGTTGACTGCTTGGGCTAAATTCTCCTGTTTGTGGAAAGTCAACTTTGTTAGAATACTGAAACCTGAATGTCTCCTATCTGTGAACACATAAGCAATTTTGCTTTAAAGTGACAAATGGCAAAGTTTCTAATAACACAATTTGTATCCTCTGCTTGTTAATAATTCTGTTTGCATTAATTCTCAGGTAAGTCACTGTAAAATATATGTAAGTTACTATAAAATACGTGATGTATCAATTTAGATAGTTACAATATCAAAGGCTTTACTTTTAATTATTTTTTTTCTGTAATAATTTTGGTAAAATTCAAACACTTCAGTGGTACCGTTTCATTTTTATCTGATTATCAAATTAGTTTTATACTGTCTCAACCTGAGTAAATCATTCTAATAACATTTTAAAACCAACTATTCAATTGTTTTAAATCATTCCAACAAATCAAATTCTTGGCTGCGYGATGATTAATCTTAAATGCATTTAGCAAAAATGTGGAATGAGTTTTCTACAGGTTAGGCAAAAAGGCAGCTTAGTATTTGTTACCCATGTTCRTCTCTGTCTCTCCCCATCTGTATTTCTTGCTGTCTTACACGTCTTGCATCACGACCTTCGGCACCAGATGTTTSCCTGATTCCCAGGTGCCATGTTGTTGCTGTAGCCTCTCGCGTGTTCATACTGATTTGCAGTGAATGAAAGTCTTTGCAGGACATCTTGGGAACATTTTCTTTCTTCTTTGCCCTTCACCAATTAGAAGATTTCATATTTGCTTTGGGCACCTGATGTTCTCTGCCAAGAAGAACATATTGGGCCCTGCAAAACTTCTTGTCACACAGGTAAAAAGTAGTGTCTAGAAACAACCCATAGGTGGTGAGAACTGTCAGGGAGATCTGCAGATAGTTCCTGGGAGGACGCGGGGTTTGCACCTGTGCACACGTGTTGAGTGTCTGGTTGCAGCCTCAGCGGGGCCACCTCGTGCACGTGCTACTCAGGGAGACTGCGGTGGGTAGGTGCCCTGCTCCATGGTCTGGGGCTCTTGCAGCACCCTGGGATGTGGCTGGGACATGAGCACGCTGCTCTGTGGTCCAAATCGACTCCTGCCCTTGCTCAGAAGGGTTCCCCCCAGGCCGAGGGAACAGCAGTGCTTCTTGCCATGGTCTTCCCCATCTCGTGATCCTTTCGAGCCGTTCCAGCCCTGCTCTGCTGGCTGTGGTTCCATCTCCAGGCCTGTTTCCAGCTCAGGCTGCCCTTGGGAAGCTCTGCCTCCTTCCTGGAGCTGCAGCTCCTGCTTTGCAGAACCTCCCTGCTCATCTCCTCGGCGGATCTGAACGACTGCACAAAGTGCTCGCGAGAGCCTTGYCCAGCTCTGCCCGCTGGTGGGACGGCGCGGGGCGGGTCGCACGGACGCGTTGCTCTGCGTGGCTGCGGCAGCCGCCCGACGTGGGGCCCGTGAGACCATCGCGGCGGGGAGCAGGTTTGACACGAGCCTTCTCTGAGAGTGTAGCCAGCTCAGGCAAACGGGACTGGAAAAGGAAACTGAGCAGCCAAAAAGGAGCATTCTAAAAAAAAAAAAAAAAAAAAAAAAAAAAAAAAAAAAAAAAAAATCAAAATACAAAGCAGCCTTTGTGCTGGGATTTGGGGTCTGAGGGAAAGCGCGGTGCTCAGCTGAGGGAGAGGAGATGATTTTCTTCGTCTGGAGGAGAGATGTTTTGGTTTTTTAATTATTTTTTTCTACTGTTAATTAAATCACCTTGAGGAAAAGATGCATTTACAAATTGCCTTGGAGACACCTCCAGGMCTTCATGCTACTTCTGCCAAAGTCTTGCAATCTCCATGTGTTTCTCATCCACAGGCACAAATTTGCTGTGGAAACTGATGGCAGCCCAGCAGGAAATCTTTGTTCCTATTCTGGTAGGAATATTCTTTAGGAATAGTGTATATCAGTGTGACTTGAACTATGGAAATTCATGTTTTTATGCCCATGTTCGCATGGAAACATGCAACAGTCCTGCTGATGGAAATATCATGTGTGTCAATCCTGTTCTCTGAGGAAAGGGKACACAAAGTGGTTCACACCTGGGTTTAAGATCAGCTAAGGTATTTCAGTAGAGTGGCTGCTTATATGCAAGTACATGTAATTTCTACAAACAGGCAGTAGCTGTTTTGGGCTACTACCAGCTGTAAATGGTCACACCTTATTTAAAACCCATGTTGCAGTTGGAAGAGTAGGCTCCATCTTTTAGAGGACGGTTTGAGTATGAGGTCAGTTATTTTTACTTTCCCATTTTGTTCTAGCTAAATATTTTTCCTGCTCTCAGAACAATAGCTCCCACCGCACTGAAGCCCTTCCCATTGCGGTAGCTTTTCATACCTCCTTCTGTAGCCATCTATGCGGTGCCCAAGGGTCTCATCTGCCCAGTTTAGCTAAATATAGACTTTTCAAGCCCTAATCCATACCCCTACTGAGCCTGACAAGCTGAATCCAGTGGTATAAGCAGTTGATGCAGCTTTATGGGTAGAGGAATCCTTTACAGTCTATTTTGCTTCTTCTAATCTGCCAGGGTTTGTTTAAATTTTCTAGAGCTTAATCAGATATTTTACTGCCTGCACATTCTTSACTGGATTGTTTTGATGGTTTTCCTAACTGTAAATTTATTCTTCAATTTTCCATGCTGTCTGTTTAGGGGCTTCCAATACTTCAGTGTTTTCTAAAGAAAGCACTTAATAACAGAAAACAACAGCCAAATCTACAGTTGCTTTTACATGATTCAAAAATAGTACCCTATTTACCAGCAGTTTTACAGTTGCAGCTCTCCTCGCAATTTGGACTCAGAAAAACATCAGTTCCTCTGGGTCTGGGTGCAAAGCTTCGTTCAACTTGTCCACTGTGGAGTGGGCTGAATCTCACTGCTGAGAGTATGGGCTGCAGCAATAGGAAAATGTCCACAAAGTATTTAGCAAATTTTTTTCTTTTCTTACTTTTTTTTTTTGACATAGCTTTTACAGTGCTTATAAGAGGTTTGTTTTGCCTTAGCTAAGTTGACTTTTTCTAGCTCAGTTGCAGCTTACTATGGGTTCTGTTAATGCTGTTTTTCTTGTTGTTTTTATTTACCCTCAGAGTTACACATCRCTGTGTAACTTCAGTTCAACAGTGGTTTCACACCCATCTTTGTACACAGAGGGTCAGAGCAAATTTGGAGTTACGTATTTCTCCTCTATGGTTTTCTGAGGAACTCCTCCTTCCCTCGCCCCGCAGAAGTGCACACACGCAGACTCCTGCACAGAGGTGCGTGTAGCCGAGTGGGTGGTGACAGCAGCCCGAGCAGCAGCGAAGGAGCAGAGCTGCTCTGCAGCTGGAATATCCGTCTGGCTGCTCGGCTGTTCCTGGCTTGCATCCTTCACCTGCTTGCGGCGCGGTTCTGTTTCTCCCCGGCGCAGGCTGGGCGCGCAGGGCCCGCGGCTGCGCCCGTTCCTCACCCGTGTCGTGCCACCCGAAACGGTCCCGGCAGGACGCAGCCCGTGGCGGTCTGGCACGCGGGGACCTTGCCCAGGCTGCGCTGGGAGCTGCAGCTGCCCGGGCGTGCTTGGTGAGGGTGCTTGTCACTTAGCTAGTGCTGGATAGTGCCTGGAGAGCAACACGGAGAGACTGAATGGTCTCTTTGGCGGGCAGGGCAAGGGAATCTTTGGGACATTCTGCTGCATTTTAAAGCAGGTCCACAGCAAGCTGGTAGTGTCTGAACGACACCTCCTCTAACGCTGCATTGGGAATGTGGGCTGCGAAAAATTCCGTGTGCGTGTGTGGGAAAAGCATCGAAGCTCTGCTTCAGTACAGCCCTCAGCAGGCAGCACGGCTGCGTACGAAACGCACAGCTTGGTGGGTCTGTCTTTGTTTTGTTATTATTGTTATTAATTATGTGTTGGCATGTTTGGAAATGGGCTCAATGTGATGTCTTTAACTATTTCAGCTGTGTGGGTGTTGAAGAAGAAGAGGCACCAGATATTGACATCTATCACTGTCCTAATTGTGAGAAGACCCACGGAAAGTCTACCTGTGAGTATGCTTATATAGATAATACATTCTTTATGTTTAAGCAAAAGAAGTATTCCTCCYCCCCCTYTTTTTTTTGAAACAACTTTGTTTTCTCATTTTAATACAGAGACACACTTACAAAGCTTATGTCATCAAAATTAGATTTCAAATATGAGGTAAAAATGATGTTGGAGTTTGGAGGAGAAAAACATCTGGAGAGCTGAATTCTACTCCTAATACAGGCTACTCCTARTACAGGGGTTTTTAGAAAGTACGTAATGTTTTTGTCTTCTGCTAAGAAGAATAAGAAACAGTATGTTGCATTTGGCCTAGATAGAAAGCTGTAGCAATTTCGGTGGCAGTCAGAATTGTAGGATGTGCYGAGTCTGCCAAGTCTTGTAGCTCTCTCGCAGGAGAAAGTTCTCCTAAATGAAAGTGACAGTTCATCTCAGTGGGAGTTTTGTCTAGGAAAAAAGTGAAGGATGTGTTTGCTGAGGTCAGAGTAATTCACAAATTCTTTTTAACATATAATGGGGAGAAAAAAAATCAAACAATCACAAGGATGGCTTGTGTTGAGGAGGGAGGTATGACTGCAAACGCTCTGAGGCGGTTGCTGACCCAGTGTGGAAGAAAAGCAGAGGATTTCTAGCCTCTCAGAGTCTTGTGTGACATTGAGATGTGTCTGATGCTTTGATTTTTTCTGCTTTCCTTTAAATTATGAATGATGAAAGGCACTTGCTCTTCAGTGTGTGTAGGGGGAGGCAAAGTTCAGGCAGACRTAGTAAGAGCCTGTAATCAAGAATTAAATATAAATCGTATAGAAACAGTGATGCACAATGTTAGAATTCCAGCAGTGGTTGTTTTGATAAGAGGATTGTAAGCTTAATGTACAAAAAAAACTGTGATAAGGAGAGTTGAACCGCAACTAACTTTTAAATGTATTTGGCCATCCACTTATTTTTATTGCAAATAAGATCTCACTTTGGCAGTATGTGCCTCGTAATATGCATTGCACAGCATTGCAGAAAGTGCTGTATGGGAACGCTGTCACTATTATAGCCTTGTCAATACAGAAGGGTACCAGTATGGTAGAAATGCAGACCAGTATATCATTTTGAAGTTCAACAAAATGATTCTTTTTCTTCTTACAAACACAACAAAGAAAATTATGTACAAGACCAATCATTAAAGTAGCTCAGYGTAAAAATTTGCAGGAACATGTAAGCTTTAGATCTGGATTACCTTACCTTGAATTTTGGGGAGCTGCAAGACGAGAAGTTCTCAAGGTGCATAAAAGCTTTCACCATTAACTAACAGAATTATGGATCCCATCGAAAAAYGAGGCTGCTATCCTGTAGCCCCTCCTTGCGGAGTGCAATAGGCTGGAAAACTTAAAGACCAATTAAATGAAGGGAGGAAGAGCTTGACTTAACACATTGGTCCCATGAAGCTTTGCCTGCAGTGTGCTCTGTGCACGCTGCACTGACTCCCTCCTGGGACTTCCCGGGATGATCCGTTTCAGCCGCTCATTAACTGCTGCTGTGTGTGTTCAGCCTGGTTATCTAGCAGTATCAGCCTTGTAATAAACGAGCAAGTGTTGTCTGAGAGCCAGTCATTTGCTAGCAGCATTTAATTATTGCAAGATTAGCAAGGGAAAGCACAGGCACCAATTGTCTGTTATGCAACTTGTCTGGATCTAAAAATGGATGTGTCTTTCTGGAGCACGCATTCCGCAGCGTATGTCTTCCAGATGTCAAGTTTAAAAATCATTTCCCTCCTCTTACATTTTTCCACTTTACCAGTGTGGCTTGGTGGCTGCTATTCCAGAAGATTGCTTCCTGTCACGTGGCCTTCGGAGCCATTTCAGCTAAATTGAATTTGTAGGCACTTCTCTTTGGGAAAAATTATCCACATTTGCAAAAATTTTTCTGATGTCATTTAGAAGAAATGCAAGTGCTCTGTTCAGGCAGACTTGAGTCATTTACATAACACATTTTGAAATGTTTGATTTGATTGCTCTAGTTTAGAGCAGAGAAAACAGGGAGAAATTCCCATGGAATCAGTTAAGTTATATAGACATGAGTGAAATAAATCAGGCTGAAACTGTATTCAAATAAATAAACCAATAAAAGCAAAGAGCTAACAGAGTGCTTCTAGGTATCTAGTCTTTGTAAATGCAGTTTAAAAAATATGTGCATATATTTGAAGTCTAGAATTATGCATTTTGAGGTTTTATTTTCATAAAAACACGTTCCTTTTTTCCTCCGGAGGAGTGCCTGACAGAGAAGAGGGTTATACATTTGAAAGGTCAAATTTTGATCATGAAGTTCTGCAGAAGGCAATAAAAAATCTGAAATCATTTAAGAAAAATTGTTCCTTTTCGCTGTCCAGCGCTAGTATTTCTCAGACACATGAGCAGCTGTTGATCCTAGCTGTGGGGCTCGTGGTAAAGATGAGACCTAAAACAAAAGGCTCAGGCTGGCTAATTCCCTGCCTTTTATTTATTTATTTGTTTTTTCTTTTTCCCCTGGTTGTTCCATGCTATGTTAAATGTATATGTGTGTGCACATATATATATATATCTATCTTACGTGGCCAAGGCTTTGCTCTTTGCTCTGGCAAGCAGCACACCTGCTTCCCTGGGACTTGTGCTGCGGCCCCTGTGCTGGAGCAGATCTGCTGAGCGGGACGGGGAGGGAAGGAGGAAGAGCTCATATTTGTGTAGGGCTTGTTTCCTTTGTTACCAGGAGCATTGAATTAATACACTAAGCCTGAGAGTCATTAAGATAAAGAACTAGCAGCTTTAATGAATATATCCAGCTAGGCTGGAGAGCTGCATGGAACTAATAAAACYGACATGCTTTGTGCAAAACCTGGGATGGATTTGTTGGGAAGTGTCTTTACTCAAATTATTTCAGGGTTGTTACGGAGAAAACTGAAGTTAACTTTTTGTGTACCTTGTGTGTTACTTGCTGTGGCCTCCACATTTGTTTCTTAATGAAAATTCCTGTGGATATGTGGGTGTGCATTGCAAAGCCTGGAGAAAGGGTGCTGCCCATGCGGGGTTCCAAAGAGCCTGCTCCCTTCCCTCTTGTTTTGAGCAGCAAGAGGAGTTTAAGGCATCTTGGCTGGAGAAAAACTTTCCAGAGTTTCACAGAGTAAAACAGGAGTTTAAAAAAAAAAAAAAAAAAAAAAGTTGTGACATGAAGATTCTGCAATTTCCAATTAAAAAGTAGCAGGCCCAAAGAGAATATGATAATAGGGACAACTGAGAGAACCTAGCTAAAACAAAAAGTGTTGCTGTGCGTTATCAGGCTCTCAAAAAGGCAAGGCAGAGTTGCGCTGACATTTGACTTATTTGTGCTCGTTCCAGCTGATCCAGCTTTTTCCGTGATGAACTTGCCTGTACATCTGCCGCCCACTGGGCACGTTGTTCAGGGGCTGCCTTCTTGGTCTTGACAACATAAGGCCTAAGTTAGGCTGGTGCAGAGAAAACCAGGAATAGAAAGAGTTCTAAAAATTGTGTTCTTGTACATTTTGTGCTTTTTTACTTTTTTTCCCCCTTCTTTTTATGTACACATGATATGCAGGACATAATTCAAAGCCCATCAAGATCAATGTTGTGTCTGCTACTTTCGAAAAAACCTTTAGATTAAGGTAATTCAGGATAAATATGTTCATAAAAAATTATGGTACACGTTGGAAAAGCAGAATAGCGTCTTTCTAAGAGGTTTGTGATAAAGAACAAGTGTGTAGTCTGGCAAGTGCGAAGCGGCCAGAGCCCGTGCTTGCACGAAGCCTGGGGTGGCTGCGCAGCTTGGTAATTATCCGTCTGGTTGCCCTTCTGTTACAAAACGAACCCTGTTCGACTGTCTAATGGAGAATCAAGAGCAATACTAAATTTGCAATACAGCATAGCAGGGGTTCCTTCTTCTCTGCTTACATAAGAAGTGCTATGAAGATCTGTCCTTCCATCAAATGTCTTAATAATTATCATCTACTTAGCATATGGTGCTGTCCAATTCATTCTTTTTCAGTGAAAAAGAAAAGAAATTGGCATAAACACGATACCGGACAGACTACAGAGGTCAAACCTGTACAGAACGGGAGTCAAGTCTTTATAAAGGAGCTGCGAAGTCGAACCTTTCCAAGGTAGGTTGTTGAGCTGCACAAGGGAGCAGTGCGCTTGTCGTGACGCGGGTGGCCGGTTTCGGAGGAAGCTGCTCGTGGTCCTCGCTGAAGCCTTCTGCTCTACACGGAGGTGTTTAGGTAAACACTGTTCTGTTGCTAATGTCTCCAGCTCTTTCCTTTTTTCTTTTTTTTTTTTYCCCTTTTGTTTTTTGGATTTGTGCAACCCTATTAAACCATACTATTGAATAGTAGAAATGTAGACAAGAATATTAGGAACACAAGAACGTGTTTGGCCCCTACAGCATGTGCTTGAGTGAGAAACAAACAAATTATGGCAGAGAATTATCCAGTTCTCAAAAATGCCAGGGGTGTTTCCAAGGTCTGTCTCCATCCTGCACAGAAGGGAACAGTGGCATCCTCAGTTACCGCAGAGACAAAGGCCCCCTTGTTGGGTGTAATGAATAGTGTTGATTGTTAGGTGACATCTTCCACGCTTTATTAGGCTGCTTCACAGCCATTTCTAAGAGGAACGGTTTTCCTCTGGCTCTTTAATGTAGGTCTAAGCCAAATAAATCCTTTATTATTAGTGACTAATTATTTTTAAAGAATTCYTGGAAGCATGTTCTTGGTGAACACACAACTTCTTTATTTTAATGRAGATTTGAATTGCACTTTTAATTTTAGATGTTTTTCTGCTGATCTGAGGCTGAAAATAAAGTACTGCGGAGTGTTTGCTGCACTTAAATATGTGTTTCACTTAAAATTCAGGACCTAGTCTTTTTATTTGCTTGGTTATGGCACTTGGCTCTGTTTAGTTTTTTCACTTAGACTTTTTAGTTTTTTCCTGCTTTTTCCCTCCTTGCCCTTCTCTCTCTTCCATTCTTCTTTGCTTTTTGTATGCAGTGCAACTTTACAGGTTGTAATGCTAATTTAATAAAAGAGGATGGCAAYGGAATTAATTTATTAATCTAGTAATTTCCTCAATTGCAGATTCTAAGGGCTTCTGAATCCAAGTACCTAAGCTTTTGCACAAAGTCCAAACCAGCAATGTGGTTTAAAATTAAGTGGTCACATTTAAACTGTCAAATTGACAAAAAAGATTGCAGTTGTTGTATTTTTTAGTGATTGTCTTCGCTTCCTCAGTCCGTCCAGAGATGTGTTCTCAGCTGATGATTCCAGCACCTTAGTGAAACATATATGAGACTGTATGGAATTCTTTCTCCTTTCTTATCAAAAAACAGAACAACTCCCCCAAAGAATCTCACGTTCACCTAGTATATGTACTGTGCTTGCATGTCTGGAAGGGTTGCACCTTATTGGAAGATCTGCACTCACSTAATGAGTATCTTGGAGTCACTGCCAGGTTTTCCTGTTTCCTTCCCTCTCACATGTGCACGCAGGAAAATCCCCGCTGCCTGCGTGAAGCTCCTGGGAAGGACGTTTTGGTGGGGAAGGGGTCTGACATGCAGCAGTCAGCCCTCTACTTTTGTGGCATTAGTAAAGCAAAGTCCTTTTGAGCAATTTTCTCTTTTAAGAGAAAATAGATTAAATCTGCAGGTATTCACAGACCAAAACCCAACACTCGGCACTCAGAGTCTGATTCACAGAACACAGTAGTAAATTGTAACTCAGATTGAAACGAACAGTGAAGAGAGAATGTTTTATGAACATGTTTTCATGTTTCATATCTTAAATCACTTAAGTTTAACACTTAAATCCATCTTTTTTTTTTTTATCCTTCGTTATTAAATATTTACCTAGATGTTGTGGGGTTTTTTTTGATGTTCTATATTAGGTATATGAATAAACATAAATGCAACTTGAAAACAGTAAAAGTAATATTTTTAAAAGTAGTCTCTTTGAAGATATCAAAACTTAAACACCATGTGAGGAGGTAATAGTAAGTTCTGAAAAGCTTCAGAGTTAAACAGATAGGATATAAGGTTAGCAAAAATTAGCAAACGGTGTGTGAAAACTTTTGRCACCTATTGAACACTCAAGTATCTGGGGAAAAGAGTAACAAAAGGCATTTTTTTCCTACAGCATTCAGTAGAATATATGACATCGTTTAACATGGAATTTAATTCCTGATTTTTTTTTTTAATACCAAAATAGCATTGAAGGAGGAGGAGGAGGAGGAGGAATAGTAAAATTAAATTGTTTATTCAGGTGCTTCAGTGTAGGTGTCAGACTTGCCACGGCAGACTTATGTGGCACGTACTTGCTCAAGTCTGATCTCCTTCCGCATGAGAGATGGATACTTTCCCTGTAAGGGAAGCGCAGAAGTTTAGTGGTAAATCAATGCTGCACAAACTGAGAATTCATCGCAAGACCAGAGWGAACAGAATATATTCACCAGGATAGCAGGGGAAGACCTAGCAGGAAAAGTGACAAAAGTAGGATCTCCAAAGGGATAGAATCTAGCTAAAGAAGGTATGTAATACACTTGGGGCTGTCTCGTTGAAGAATGTGTGTTGTACTTCTCGGGTGCTCTGGCCCGAAGCCCCGTGTCGGCGGCYGCTCGAGGTGCGGGGCAAGGCAGGGGACGGCTGAGCTCCGCGGGCGTCTCCCTCAGCTACCTGGGCAGAAACAAAACAAGGAGGGCTCTTGCCTTGCTCGGAGGAGAGCCCCTCAGTAAAGTGCATGGGAGGCTCTACCAYGGTTTATTCTCTAATGGGCTGCCAGTGTTGAGCTGGCTGTGCTGGTCTTAGCTGGGCAAAGCTTCCAGTCYGTCGCCTGGTTTCGGTGAGTGGCCAGAAACACGAGCTGTAATTCAGCGCGAGCGCAGAAGAGGGCACTCATGTATTAGTC
The DNA here is from genome assembly GCF_003342845.1 of Nothoprocta perdicaria. Lineage (NCBI taxonomy): Eukaryota > Metazoa > Chordata > Aves > Tinamiformes > Tinamidae > Nothoprocta > Nothoprocta perdicaria. The sequence continues at coordinate 3,783,520 of NW_020455666.1, read as the reverse complement.
ACGAAGGGTCCTCGAGTTGGTGCTTTTGGGGGCCAGTCATCCCAGTTTGGGCATTTTCCCCGCTTCCAGCAAGCGGGTGGCCCTGCCTGCCCATGTCGGGCTCCCGGGCAGGAGGACAGGGAAGTGTCKCCACCCGGACACTCAAGGCCTAAAACACTTCTCACAAATCCAAATATTTACTTGGCTGCCAAAGTCCATTCAAAGGGAGAGAAGCGACAAAGAACTTCATTGAAGTGCTTTTAGAACAGGTAATCATTTAACGTGCAGTTATTTTTCACTTTGAATTTTAAAACATTTTACTCTTGAAAGGATCTAGAAATTCTGCTTGAAATTCTGTTGAAAATTATTGGTTTAAATAGCTGATAATTTGATAAATCTGCTCTWCTACTAATTACTTTAAAGCCTTAAACCTGAAAGGGATTTGCAGAATATTTCCCAAGCAATTTATTTGAAGTTACGTAAGGTTTTAAATATTWTCTTCTTTAAACTGGAATATCTAATGCTAAATTCTTTGTCATTGATCACTGATAACTTGACAGATTATTATGCCTGAGAAAGTCTTTCACCATAATTGGTTATTTTAGAAGTTTCCAGTAGTTGGCGCATTTGAATTGAGTGAATCGATTCCACAAGATTTTAGTACACTTAAAGTGCTTCGTAATAAATGGTTTTATGGCTCTTTTCTTTTGCATCTAGTTTGCAAATAACTGATTTTTTTTCAGTTAACGGTGATCCTTGGCATAGTTCATAAGAAAGCAGTTAGCCACCTAGCACAAAGAGAGCCCATTCTCCACAGCTTTCTATCCTGTGTAGCTATTTAAACCTGTTAAAAAAGAGCACAAAATGCTGCTAAAATATTGTTTGATACCTGATCTGAACACGTCTGAATGAGAGCAGAAGACCATGATGCCTAATAATATAAAGCAGCAACTGATCTTTAGCTCTGTTTTTCCAAGAGCGCTGAATTTTCCCAGACTTAGGAATATTCTAAAATTTGCTGGAAATTTGTTTATTTGAGAACTGTCAAAAGAAATGTCAAAAAAATGTTGCTATCACGAATTTGCACACTCAGTGACCAATAGATGTGTATGTCTACAGTTGCTGGCATTACATGTATCTCTGTATTGGAAAAATGGCTATTTTAAAAACACTTTTGGTAGACTTTGAATAAACCTATAATGTTTCTATATATATGAGATCAGATTTTAGCCAGGAAGTGTGCAAGTTATCAAAGTACAGAGTTCATGTATATTTAGTATTTACCTGTATTTAGTACAGCTGCTGATAGCAACAGGCAAAAATTGTAGCACAGGTGACATTTGTAAAGAGGTTAAGAATTAGGTGTCCAGAATTCATTGCCCTTCAAAAACTTTTTTTCCTAAAAATTAAAGCTTTTAACTTTAGAATAACAGAATAGAGGTCTAAACACATCCTAGATATTTTAAAAAAGTAGAACAAACCACACCCAGCATCAGCGAGTAGTGACCTCATGACTGGCCTCAGCTTATGCTTGCTTGTTCAAAATTTTCTCCTTTCAGTAGTGAAATGTAGAATATGCCAGCTGGGCATGGAAATACTTTATCATTGAAAAACTGTTTATTTTTTCAGTGCTGAAGATATAGTAGCAAAASTGCCAGGCAGCCAACTAACAACAGAGTATTTGGAAGAAAACGGCTTCACAGAGCCCATCCTGGTTCCCAAGAAAGATGGCCTGGGTTTGTCCGTGCCTGCACCCACCTTCTACGTCAGCGATGTCGAGAACTACGTGGGTGCGTACCTGGCAAGCGAGGGTCTTTGTGCTGCTTGGAGCTCAGCTGCTGCTTTTAAACTTGTGCCTGGGTTGGGAAAATTGCACCCCTGTCTGCAGTAGCTCTCAACCATTTCTAGGGTCAGGGGCTGTACCCAGTCAACTAGTTCAAATTCACCTTGGGAATGAACGGGTAAAGGAGAAAGGGGTGAAGGAGAAGAATGGGAGGGATCTTGAAACTCTCCTTTGGGGAAAAATCTGTTTCCTTCCTTCTGTATAAAGGGAAGACAACTCGGGAGCAATTCAGCACTTGTTTGCTTTTGTTGATACTTGTTTTAATGAGGCTCTTGGCAAGTGCATGTGAGCAGAACTCTTTAGGTACTCGCTCAGTTCAGCTCCAAACTGGCAGGGATGTCATTCCCCATCTTCTGACGTTTCCAAGGAAGATGGGATTTGGTGAACCCTGGCTCTTCAGCAGCAAACGGTGGCATTCCAGTGAAGGCCAGCTGCAGAGCAGTGTGACAGCTAGATGTTAAATAACAAAAATATTTTGGAGTATTAAGTGAATACTGCTAGGTATCTGAGCCTGACTATATTAGAATATTTTTTTCTGTAGAACTGTGATGCTTGCTTAGACTGGATGTCACCTTTTAGCTCAAAAGTGGTAGCACTTCAGGAGAATTTGCAGAGATCATTCATTAGCGAGGAGAAGAGCAGTGTATGTRTATTTTATGGTCAAATTAGGAAGGAGGCTATATTATTGTAAAATTTGGTCATCACCTCTTGAGCTATGAGGATTTCAAGCTTCATTTTGTAATGCTAAATTGCAATTAGCAATTAATTCAATCTTGTACCAATGTGCTTATCTTATAATGAGCCTGAGCCAGACTGAACTGTACTCCAGAATACACCATTAAAAGAAACAGCAATTGTAATATCCAAAAATTGTTTCTTCAGGCCAGGTCTTAATTGATTACTGTCATCTTGCTTTGTGTTGAGAGAATTATTAGGCTGAGATTCCCATTCTGCAAAGGCATTTTTACGCTTGGTGTCTGTCCATGGAAAGAGGCTTTTTCATTGCTGCAGGGCATTTGGGTTCATTTTGTGRCATGCCCCTGTGTGCAACCTGGGCAGGGCATTGCACGCACACTTCTCTCTCTCTCACCATGTCATCCCCTCCCTTGGAAGATGTTGGCCAGGAGCCACCTAACTGATGCAAGATCACTTGCCTGCTACGTGATCTCTTCTGTTGCTCTTTCTCACTCTTCTTCTCTGTCACTTTGTCAGATTTTTCTCTCCTTCCAGTATTTCTGGCAACTTGTCATCCCCTTAGAGCCGTGACTCCTGCTCGAACGTTTCTGTCTGTATTTCACAGCTTCCCTTACAAAATCTGTTACAGTTTTATACTGGACTTACCAGGCCATCAGCTACATCCCCTCATTGATGGGGCTATTAGGAGCCACGGGTGCTCTTGACCATCTCTATTCCTTTTTGCAGTGATTACATGCAGTGAGACAACTATGACTAACAGGGAATTCAAGATATCTGATTTTATTGTTGTCTCTTTCCCATTGTCTTTTCAGGAAATGTATTTTCTTTGCCCATCTGCTGTATGTAGCTGATTTTGTTGTTTGACTTAGGTGTTTCTCAGGCATCTGCTGGCTTTTTCTCAGCCTCTAGCTGAAATAATACACCCTTTACAAAATAAAATGTTAGTGAAAACCAAAGAGAAGAACACAGATTATTCTAAAGCTGGCACCAGATTTAGAGTGAGTGGAACAAATGTGCTCTGGTGTAACCTCCTTGCAGTTAGCTGACTTMGGTGAGATTTCCCAGGCAAGAATTTCATTTTAGTGCTTTGTAGTTTGTTATATTTGTCTTAGAGTGTCTTTTAGAGACAGTCTCAAGTAAGTGGCAGAGGATAGAATGGGACAGATGAGACTGCCAAATACCTCTTTACTGTGCTGGCATTCTGTTTTGGAAAAACAACAACAACAGCAAACTGATTTCCTCTCTCCTCTCTYCTAATGTGAGAAAGTGATGAATGAAACTGGAAGAGGGAAAGTAAGGCCAATTAAAAGTGAAGAGAGGAAAGTCTGGAGGGATACTTTTCTTGCAGAAGGGATAGGAGAAGGTGCTTAGACACAGGCATTCTTCCTAAGGCTCTGACTTTCTCCATGTCTTCTCTGGTTTGCCCTGGATAAAACTCTCTTGATCTAATTGATTAATACTGTTAGTGTTAACTCCGGAGATTTGTATCCAAGCTGTTGTTGACAAGCTGTCAGGGAAAATGTGCAAGTACTAGCAGCTTATTCCCTGGATTCCAACACAGAGAGGATGGATTTTTGGATTGATGTAATGTTAAGTAAAATAACAAAAGGTTAAAGTGTTCATGGGGGCGTAAATACATAACTATTATAGGTATGTATCTATATATGTGTACGCACACACACACAAATATGATCAGAAAATAAAAAGGTTGATGTGTTCCTTGAAATATTAACTTACCCCTACTATTTTAAATGAGCCAAATAAGGCTGCCCTTTAATCTCTCTTTTTCACTGAATTGATTTTTAGGACCGGAGAGAAGTGTTGATGTCACTGATGTCACCAAACAGAAAGACTGCAAGATGAAGCTAAAGGAATTTGTTGATTACTACTACAGCACGAACAGGAAGAGAGTCCTCAACGTGACTAACCTGGAGTTCTCGGACACGAGGTAGGGTGTCCGGCTCACTGTGTGATGCGGGGGCCAGATGCTTCACTGGGTCTCACTGATGGAGTGTCAACAGCCTTTTCCTTCTCCGTTGGCATTCTCTCTTTAGGAAATACTATCTTAAGCTTGGAATGCTGCTTTCTTGTTGCTCTAACTCTCTTCTGCATTGCCCATGCAAAATGTGGAAGTGAAACTATAATTATAAGAGAATGTGAAGTGAAACTATAATTATAAGAGAATGTTATGTAGTGGACAGCATATCATCAGTGCTCATTCACCAGATAATGCTAATAGCACAACAGAAAGATGTTCTGTGTGTGTAAACTCTATCTGCAATAACTCTGAATTTGAAGCTAAGGTTCTTTAGTGATGCAGTGAGCTGGATGTAGCGGCAATGACTATGTGAATTTTATCTATCCTCCATGTAGGAAATCTACTCTTCTCCTCATGTTTTATATTGGATTCTTTCATAAGACAATTAACTAGAGAAAATGGCTAAGAATAAAAACGATTGCTTTTTGCAATGTGCTTTATATAGCTTCATTCAGCACTTGAACTGAACAGCTACATATATAGTGCAACCCTTTTTACAGTCCTTCTAGTCCTTCTGGGTAACTAGTACTTCTAGAAAGGAAGCATACCAGGGGACAAAGTTCCTTTATACAAATGCTACACAAAAACTGAAAAAAAAAAAAAAATTAAAGAAAAATAAGAGTGAAAAAAGGAGAAAAAGTAATTACGAGTTGTTTGGAGGAGCATTCTTTTATAGTAAGAGGGCTTATGTTAACCTAAAATAAAATTTGATGTTTGATGGTGAGGTGTAATAATGCTCTTTTATTTTTAAAGCCATAACTTTTAGCCCTGTGGTTAGCACTTTAGTAGTTTGCACCCATTTCTGCAGAAAGCATCTACAGTAATTAGAGGCTTGAATTATTACCAGCATTTTCAGTAGAGCTTTTTAGCTTTCTGCCATTATTGCGGAATAAAGGGGAATCTTTTGTTCTTAAGGACTTCTGGAGCTGTCAGTCATATACTGCTGATTTAGACATTAACTAGCAAATATTTTATTTCTTAACATAGAGGGTAACATTTTAATTGAATACATTGCTTCATCTTTCCTTTCCTTTTTAAATGGTGCTATTGTTATCAGTATTTGACAGTTAGCATAAATGACAGGTGGGAGCATTTAATTTTAGACTGAAGTGCAGATTCTCTCACTGAAGTAGATTTAAAACTTTCTAGCAGTAAATCTTCACTCCTTGTATGTACTGGTCCAGATTTTGTGCTTCTTTGTATGAGACTTATTGCATTCTTTTTTAAAAAGCTGAAAATTTGTTTTTAATTCTCTCTGTAAAGGATGTCCAGTTTTGTAGAGCCACCAGATATAGTTAAAAAGTTGTCATGGGTGGAAAACTATTGGCCTGATGATGCTCTCCTGGCTAAACCAAAAGTTACCAAGTACTGCCTGATCTGTGTGAAGGACAGCTACACAGATTTCCACATAGATTCTGGGGGAGCATCTGCATGGTACCATGTCCTGAAGGTAAGGAGTTTTTCTTTCTTTCTTTTTTTTTTTTTTTGTGAAACATCTAGTAATTTACTAAATTTTATATCTTGAGGTCTTCCTAAAATTCTCCTTAAGATTCATATCTTAAGTGGTTTTCCCCAAGATCCAATTGTAGCCAGGAGAAATATAAAGAGTCTCAAGTGCTGTAGGTGGGAATAGGCTCAATCCTGTTAGTTTCTGTTGTTCAGAAGCATCTTGGCATGCAAAGCYGCCTGTGTATTCTCACTATACTAGAATAYGAGTATTTCTTCAGTAGCTACCACACATGCACATCTTAAGATTTGGCAGATATTAGCCCTGCCATGCAGGGTAATGGAATTTAATGCTATAGAAAACTACCCCCTCAAATCTGAACAAGTGTGGTCAGTTAGTCAATTAGTAATTTCAATAGTTCTGTACCTAACTGACTAGCAAATTTTATTTAAATACTATTATATATATAAAAYTAAAAACTATTATAAATATATAAATAATTAAATATTTATTTGTATATGGGCAGATAATTTTGTGTCCATATCAGTGCAGCGTTGCTTTGTTTGGCTGTTCATTGCTAATGCCCTCTTTTCTAATTCAGGGAGAAAAAATATTTTATCTTATCAAACCAGCCTCTGCAAATATTTCTCTTTATGAACGCTGGCAGTCGGCAGCAAACCACAGTGAAATGTTTTTTGCAGACCAAGTAGATAAGTGTTACAAATGCACTGTTAAACAAGGACAGACACTCTTCATTCCATCAGGTGAGCAGGCTGTTAAAGGTGAGGTTTTCTGTTTGCTTTAGAAATACTGATATGGCATCTCAAAACTACTGAAAGAATGTGATTTGACCACGTRCCGTTTCTCCGACTGGACTGAGTTCAGTCTAGAATTTGACTGAAGTCTAATTCTTAGAAGTTTCATTTCATATACTTACAAAAAAAAAAAAATTAAATCTTTTCAATATGTCATCAACCTTTACAAAATACAGTCAATGTGGTGCTTCACTCTTCTTGTAGATGGGTTAAAGTAATTCACAAGCCCTGTCTTTCTATGTCCAAGCACGACACTGGTACATTTTGCCACAGTATCCAACAGAGAACTCACGTTGAATTGCTTGCCTGTTGTGACCTGCACCACAAAACCCCGTTCACAGCTATTGACGCACTATGACCCTAGGGAGCTAGAGGTGCCAGGGTGAGTCTGCATTATTGCTCCACATCGGGCTGAATATGTGGCTATTGCAGATTCATTTGGTTACTGGCACTCTGAGCAATATCTCACTTTCCTTTCTGTCTATTCTGATCTTGCCACACTTGAATGTAGTTCTGGAACTCAGCATCTTCCTGAACTACTTTTTGTATTGTGCAAAATAAGGTTGAATTTGTCCCCTAGTTTGTTTTAATTCTATGCAGTTCTAGTGCTGAATAGGATGGAGGAGCCCCACTGGTATCTACAAAGTTAGTAACTAAGAGGTGCAAACATCCTGTTATGATAAGGAAAAGAAAAATAAATAGATAACTTATTATGAACCTAGTTCTTATTCTCAAGATATTTTTCTTTCTCTTTTAGGCTGGATCTATGCAACTCTGACGCCTATAGACTGCCTAGCCTTTGCAGGACATTTTCTACATAGTCTAAGTGTTGAAATGCAGATGAGGTAATCTGTCTCTATAACTTGAATTCATGTTGAGGTTCAGTTTTTAAGTAATTACCCATCCTCTCACCTAATAATTAGCCAACATTTGCAGACAAGTTTTTGGTGTAGCTCTACTGGGTAATTTTGGAGAGAGCATCCATGTTTTCCTCCTTCCATGGAATTCTGCCATGCCAAGGAATCCCTGGGCAGTCCTTACACTTAGTACAGACAGCATGGAAGGATGTGTGAGCTGTTTGGATGCCTGTGGCCAAATTAGGCAGTTAAAAACCATCAAGGAAATCTAGCTTAGGACTTGCTTTTCATCTTCTGAATAACCTGCCCACTTGACCTCTTTGCCTGGTATAACGCAGTAGAAGTTGTTCTTTACTCCTGCTGGACAAAGAGTGCAACAAATCTTATGCCTATATCTTAGTTTTTTACTAGTATTGTTTTATTTTACACTTTTGGTCTAATGCCAGAATACTCTGAAAAAAAGCACAAGGAAATGAAGCAGTTCAAAATATTTATTAGCAGCACTTTTCACTGTGTCGTGTGCTTGTGACCTGCTATGTGCTAAGTCCATTTTCCTTTGTATTGCAGGGCATACGAAGTAGAAAGACGATTGAAAATCGTCAGCCTGACCCAGTTTCCAAACTTTGAAACTGCATGTTGGTATATGGGAAAGCATCTACTAGAAACATTCAAAGGTAAAATGACRTTTTATTTTGCCTGCCTTGTTTGCTTAGCTTTGGGGATGTGAAAAGCATTGCTCTTAACTTCTGCTGATGTGCCGCATAAAAGATGGATAAAGACCAAAATCATTCTTGTTAGYATCTGAAGATTTTACTTTTAACATCAGCCAGGAGATATATAGTTGGGAAGCTTAAAAGTGCACCATGAAATAGAGCTTACCTACCATACTGCTATGATATGACAGGACGTGCCGGGCTGCTCTGCCGCCTTACTCTGGTAAGGACCTCGCCTGCCCTTCTTATCTATGCCCGAGTGAAGGTTTCATCTTTGTTATAAAATGCTTTTAAGTTGCCTCAGAAGCAAATGTTGTAACCAAATATTTAGACTTGGTAGTGAAAGTCTTTGGTTGCCTATCAGATTTGCTTTCCTATTTTCAACCTAATGTTGTCAACAATGTGTCAGCCCTTTGAATATTGAATAGTATCTCCTTTTGTCATGTTTTTTTTCTGATTTTGGTGGAAATACATAGGCTAGTCACATAAAAATGTGTTCACATTATCATCACTGATGTGGCTGCCAGGAGGATGAAGAATTAAAGCAAAATTCTTTGTGAAACTCGATTTCTTCTAAATCAGATTTGGAGTTTAGATTTTTTATTTTTTTGGATCAGGGTTCATCCAAACATCCACACTTGTGTGTTTTTTAAAGATGGAGGCTGCCTTTGCTTTTTGTCTCGGTTTCTTTTTACAGAACTTGTCTAGAGAAACTTCTCAGATTCTTTTATAACAAGTAAAATGCATCTAATTAGTAAGGTAATTATCTCTTCTGAGTGTATCCTGGAAGGGGGCCCCCTTGTGATCRACTCTGGACAAAAATATCAAAAAGAAGGAAAGTTTAGACAATCTTGCAAAAAAGTCGAATAGGTTGCTCAGTACAACCTTTGATACCACATATTGATACTTGCTTTTTTTGAAGCAGAAAGAAAGAACCCTTGGCAGTGACTTTTTATTCCCTCAGTCTAGGATGTAAGAACACGGAAGCTGGTTTGAGTATATGACCTATATAGGAACTTGAATGATTTCCACTGTAGATATACTTATAGGAAGACTGAGTTGGATTTATGACCCAGAAAATACACACCTTACTGTCATTAAGTTGTAACAGATATACCTTTGTGGTGATCACCTTTTAAAGAGCACAATTAAACTTCTTGAAATTAAGGAATAATTAAGGAATTTAKGTAAAACAACTGCAGCTCCCAGTGGTTGACTAATATTGTGGGTTTTTTTTTTTTTCCCTCTCCTTAGGGTTGCACAAAGCTGGGCAACAGCCTCCTGCTCATTTACTCCAAGGAGCAAAAATTCTCAATGGTGCTTTCAGGTCATGGACTAAAAAACAGGTAGGAAAGGACTGGATTTGATGGGCCTGTCAGTCACTGGAACATAGAACAAACACTAGAACAGATAGTATCTCCATAGCAAAACAGGTAATTCTAGAAYCCTAAAGAGTAGCAACCAGAAGAAACGTGAAGGAAAGGAGGAAGACAGCTGGGAACTCATAGTGCTACATGAGGACTCAGCAGAAAAAAAGGGTACTACCAGAGTTTTCTTAAAACTGTGATTAATTACTGACCTGCTATAAATTTAAACTGTGATTCAGAGGGGAATCATGAGAACATTGTGAGCACCATTGGTGTCTCAGGTCAAGGGAGCTCTGCTGTTGTACRTGCTCTATATAGTTTTGTTTTCCTAGGATGCTTCTTTCTTTTGACATACCTGGTTTYGCTCCATTTATGATTTGTGTTTATTCTTTTTAAACTTTCATTATAGAAATTCTCACCAGAAGTGTAAATGTTGAAGTGATTTTTGACAGGTTTTAACATCATGCAGTGTAAATCAGAGCAGCATTTTTCAATTCAATGGTAATTCCTTGATTTATTTCAGCTGAAAAAAAACCCCACTCTATACGTGTTTCCTCCTACCCTAAGCGAATCAGTGCAGTCAGCTGAAAGGTGTGTSATGGGCTGGTAACGAATATGAAATTCATGCTGAAGATAAAATGCTGCTTTTCAAACAGCTCTTACAAAATTATCTTGTCAGGGAGGCTCTTCTGAAATGCAAGTTTTTCCTGCAATCAGTTGAAAGCTATAGACATCCCTATTCCCATTATAAGCATAGCTTRCAACAGTAGTGTGGTAAAATACTCATCATTCAGCACGCTTTTATGGACTGCTGAGTAAGATCTGTTAGATGTGGCCATTTCATAAAGGCACACATGAGAGTAATATGTTTGCCAAAATTTGCTTTCTCCTTTCCCTAAGCAGAGTTGTTTAATTTTCTGACACGCCACAACACAGCTGGAGCATCCCAATTTCCAACATAAGATCTGTGCATCTTTAGTATTTTCAGATATTTTAGAGGAGAGATAAGCAGCTGAGTTCCATGTCCCATACACTGTTTAGGTCTATTGGGTGGCTCTCCCAGATTCAGATACAGTTAGGGACTCAGCTGCTGCCTGCAGTAACAAGGCAGTGTCTGAGCCTGAACTCGGAGCCATTCACTGGTTTCCTATAGCAGAGTTATCACTATCCGACTGCTGCATTACCAAAAAGAAAAGGCATAGAAGCTGCTGTCTCCATGTCACCCTGTTTATTTTTCCACCTGCTAAGCAGATGTTAAATACTAAGCCAAAGGAAGTCAGACCGTGTTGGCAGTTGGATAACCTTAAACTTTGAATATTATAACATGTCATGTGAAAGCAAATGCTGCTAGTCCTGCCAGAGAACKCTCTCAGACCACTCTGCTGATTAGGTTTATGCCTGTTATGCTCACTGGAGACTCCATCCTGAGACAAGCCCTCCTTGCAGGGGTAGAGAATAAATTCCTCAGAGTCTCATATGAGGGGGTAAGCAGAGTGATGTTATGGGCGCAAAAATATGATTGATAGTATCTGAAAAGGCTACTGTCTTTGTAGGCAGTTGTCTTGAGGGAGCAGAAAAACACATCARTGAGGGGAAAGGTGCATTTTTTTCCTTATTTTGTCCTTATTCTTCCATAGAAGAAATACTGATGTGCCACTTAATGAGTCATTTTGTATAGCTGCAAGAAACAACACCTTGGCTTTGTTCTGTTTTAGGCTTTAGCAGAGCACGAAGATGAGCTACCAGAAAACTTCAAACCAGCACAACTTATCAAGGATCTTGCCAAAGAAATAAGATTAAGTGAGGTTTGTGCTCTTTTCATAATATTAACTACCTCATGCATTTTTAATATACTAGGCTATAAAATGGAAGACTTGAAGTAAATGAATCTTTTCTTTTTCCCACTTTATTCATAGCAGAACTGCTGTAAGATTTAGCAGTAGGGTTACTGCTCAGGAACTGTCCATGGCTGACAGACCACATGTTCTGGGCTCCTATTTGCCCTCTTCCTGCCCTACCTCCTTCCTCTCACACTATTTTTCTAGTTAGACTGGCCACATTCCCTGCTTCCTTCAGGCTTTGGCTTTCTCTTTAGCCTGTCCCAACCCAGAAATAGAGTAGACTCAAAGACTGCCCTTGTCCCTGTGTAGGTCATGGTCTAGTGACTGCTGTTCGCCAGTCTTGTCCGTGTCATTGGGTCTGYTGATCATCTTGTGCATGGTCCAATTTCCAATGTTAATCACACAGGTCTCATTCCAGGGAYTAAAAAGTCACTGTTAAAGGACGTGTCTTGTTTAAATTCACTTCAAGCTGTTCTTGCAATCCTTTAGCACCTGTTGCTCTCCAAGAGCAATAAAAGCAGCTTGGAAGTGGGATCTGTGCTGGGTTAGTGTGCCTAGTGGAGGACTCTGAGGCCTTCCCCTCTTCTGTTGCATTGCAGAATGCTTCGAAAGCCGGCAAAGCAGACGCAAGTGCCAACACAAACACCGAGGAGATCTGTCCTGTGGAGAAGGAGGAGGCTCCGTCACCTGTCCAAGTGACACCCCCACCTCCACCCCCGCCCGTAGAGAAAGTCCCCAAAAAAAAGACTCCAAAAACTGTGAAAACCCCTAAACAACTGAAGCCATCCAAGCCATGCAAGCCTCCCAAGCCACCGAAACCCCCCAAGCCTCCCAAAACACCAAAAGTCAAAGGAGAAGGAAAGAAGAAAGGCAAGAAGGCAAAGGAGAGCCCGCCGCCAGCCATCCCCAACCTCGACCTGCTGGAGGCACACACGAAAGAGGCACTGACCAAGATTGAGACACCAAAGAAGGGCAAGGTGGGTCATGTTTACCCTCAGTGTGGACCAAATCTCTCTTTAGATCTTGTGGAAATAAAAAGGAAGCAGCAAAGTGTGTAACCTTGGCTCCTCAAAAACAAAAGAGAGACTTATAGTTACCAGCTTGTCCTTTCTGCTTGGTTTGCTTTGACTCTGTGCATAGTTATCCATTTAAGGTGGGGCCTCTAAGAAACCCATTGGTTCAAGCTCTGTCTGGCAAACTGCTGCCACCTTCCTCTGCAAAACAAGGTGAGGTGAAAATTAAAAGAAAAATTTTTAAAATAGCGTTTTGTTACCTTTGGACTATTGCTTTCCCACTTCAAGTGTGGTTAGCACTCTGGTATGCATTTCTGTAATCAGTTATCAGAGACAAGATGAAGGAATTCATTTCTGAGGCAGCTTTTCTTGAATGTGATTCTGCTCTGGAAGGCTGAATGAAGGTAAAACAATAGTTTCCTTTTTTTTTTTTCCATGTAGGACTTGTCATTTTGACTTGAATCCAGTGTGAATTTTGCTACTGCCTTCAACAAGGCCAGGATTTCACTGGTGTATTGATAGTAATCYAACGTACACAGTTTGCTAAGAAAGTATCAGCGTGACTTTTCTAAAAGCACCTGAATTTCCTAGGTGTTTATGTGCAATTTGTGAAAYTCATCAGACAGCAACGGGCAGGGAGACATGCACTTTTTTTTATCGTAACTTTGTATGTTGTCACAAGGAAAATGCATTTTCTGTGTTTCTGAAACAGCAGTATTTGATGGAATCTCGTATTTTGGATCAAAAACAATGAGTCAGAAGAGTAGTTTTCAAAATTGTCATGCTATATTCTGGATAAAACACATATATTTCTGTAAAATGGTGGTAACATGCCAGAGCTCTTTCCTCATTAACAATCCATGATTACTTTTTTTTTTCTCCAGGCCACAAAGAATGTTTTAAGTGTTCCCAGTAAGGAAGCTGCCAGTAAGCAGAATGAGGCAGAGAAGTTTGAAATTCGAGAACAGAATAAAAGCAAAACAGAAGCCAAATGGAAATATAAGGTAAAGTCTCCTATTAAGTTCTGCTAATTTTGCTATATAGAGGTACATTAAGGACAGAGAAATGGTCATGGACCTAGCTAAACAGTCCATTGATTTTCATCCCCTAAAGAAAAAAGGGAGCAGAAAACAATCAAAAATAATAAAGTATTTGTTGATAAAGGAGATGTGGCTTTTTTTCTTTTTTTTTTTTTTTTTTTTTTTTTTAAGCAAGTGCACCAATTATCTTTGGTGAAGACATTGGGAATAGAGTTAGGAATAARATGTTTCATTGGTGACCTGGTTTGTAGTCCATGTTCTTACCTAGTTCCACTACTTCAAATCTGGAGAAGTTCCAGAGAAATCAATAAATAATGACAGTGTAAATATAGAAACTTGAATTGTGCCATATGAACTTAAAGCTTTCCTCCCTGGAGAGCTAACGGAAGTTTAGTAAAATTCATCCCTGGAATTACACAGTTTTCTTCCAAGCCTCATTTAGAACAAGGGGTCACTTAGCTTCCTCACAGAAATAGCTGCTGCCTGGAGTTTGCCTACATTTGAAAATAAATTATCTGAAACAAAACAAAACCACGAGCCACTTTTTGTAGGGAAAGCTAATTAGGATTCTGACTTCCCCTCCTCAACATAGAGGTCTATYTTTTTTTTGTGATAAAACCAGTCACACTCACTGTGATCAGTTTAATATGTACAATTGCCCAGCCAATACAGCTCAGATAAATATTAAGACAAATCTTAATAAATAATCAAAGGCTTCCTTTGCATTGAATGACTTGTATATTAAATTTGTAATTCAAGCTTTTCTGAAAGTATGAAAGAAGTGGGCAGGGCTTGGCCATGGAAGAGCAGTGGCAGAGGGCTGGATGGTGTCCCGAGCTGGGCAGGCACGGTGCTGGTCAGCAGCCTACTGGCCCTGTGCTCTGATTCACTCAAACGCTTGCTTAGTATTTTACCAAAGTCCACACTAATTTAAGAGAGCAACATTTAAATTTGGCACCAGATAATTCTTAAGCTGGTGCTGAAGTGCTCCTTGAATGAGGACCATAAGCCTGTATCCCAATTACTTATCCACATTTGGAGGGTACATTTTGTAGATTCTCTATATGCCACTCAGGGCTTGAAGTCACATAGCAATCTGAAATACTAACAATTGATCTGTCTAGTTTTATTGTATTCTTTTGGGTATTTTTTGTTTTTCAGAACAGTAAACCTGATTCATTACTAAAAATGGAAGAGGAACACAAATCAGAAAAGACACCTTTGTCAGGACATAAGGACAATAAATTTACATTCTCTTTTGCTAATAAGAAGCTACTTGGGTAAGTAAAAATATGGCAATACATTCAACTAGAAAAGCAGAGGAAAAGACAAGAAGGTGAAAATCTACCTTTCTGGTCAAAGTACTTCTCCAGAAAATTCTTGCCTTTGGAACTTGATTTTATTTAGCATCCAACTTTTCTGACTATAACAGTGAAGATTTATCTTGAAAGCTAGCAGTTTGCTCGAGAATAACACCTTCAATATACAGGCTGCGTCTAATTTTCTGCAGTTTGGGTTCTTATRAGTTTGAGTTTTCCTCTGTGTGTGTGTGTTCTTGTTCAGATAATATTCAGAGAAAATTTTTAAGAAACTGTCAAATAACATCTGGATGCCAGAATTACATGTTTTGTGTGCATTAGAGATATTGTGTTATACTTTGACACAGCTTTAAATAAGATCTTATTTGAAGTCTACTTCAGAACTACTTTAGATTGCTTCATATTTTGAGGTAAAAATGGTAGGTGCAGAAGTGTATTTATAAAATGATTTGAATTGCTGTGACATTTCTGAAAGTATTCAAGTTGACTGAGATTTCTGTGTAAAGAAAGATATGTTTCTCACTGAGAAAGAATATTGTTTCTGATTTGTAACTTTTTTTTCCAGTTCCAAGGGAATTAAAACCCAGCTGAATACTAGTGTGTTTGGATCCCTGCAGAATTTCAAAGAAGATAAAGCAAAACCTGTACGAGATGAGTATGAATATGTGTCAGATGATGGTGAACTCAAAATTGATGAATTTCCAATCAGAAGAAAGAAGAACACYACGAAAAGAGAACTGCCCTGTAAGAATATTTTCTCTTTTTTCTGTATGACTAAGTCATGCGTGTAAGTGGAATATAAACATATTCAGGTTGCTTCTGAAGGTGCAACTTGAGAGCTGCTTTTCGAAGAGAAAGGTGTGTCCTTTCATTACATTTTTGTTTTTTGTTTTCCAGTTTTATCAGATAAAAAAGATACTCTGCCTCACACTCCTGTTAAGAAGCCAAAGGTGGAATCGGTATCATATAAGGTATTGATATTCTTTAACTATGATAAGCCAGCATCCGTTGTAAGTCTCTAATAATATATGGGGCCTAAACCGAAAAGTGCCTGGCGTATGCTGTCCCACATCTGCTAAGCCTTGCTTAATGGTAGATGTGCTATGACCCTGGAGAGTCCCCAATGAATTTAAATCACGAACMTGAAATGTCCACATCCTGCCAAAGTAAGGTGGTGGTGCAGTACTATAAGCACCTGTAGCAAAGACTTTGTACAGGCTTTTGTAAACTGAAGTCACATTATTGGTGTTTCATGTTCCTGGAAGCCCTTAATATCTGTTAGGTATTAATTAAAGGCTTTATTTGCTAGCAGTTAGCAGACTCCTCTGCCTATTATGGGCTCACATCTAGAATGCCCTTCATTCAGAATAATACTTATACATGTCCCTTAAAGCACCAGAAGAGTCTTTGCAGCGCTGCTGTGCCTGATGATAGCTTACCTCTAAGAAGCTTAAAAACATCAGCTTAATTTTGCTCTTAGCTCTTACTTGCATTAGCTCTGAAGCTTAATGCTGAAAATTAAACAACATGTTAAAATGTGTTGCCCAGCTGTGGTGATTATAAATCCATGTTATAATATCTGAGTCTGTCATAAAAAGGAAAATAGATTAAAACAGAACTGCAGGTGCCAGGTGCCTATAACATCTGGCCCTAAAAGCTAAGGAATCTGTGTCCCGGTTTGGCTCAGGGATTTGGAGAAATTCAAAAGCAGAGCTGCTTGCCTCAGTCAGTAGTTAGTTAGTCTGGAGAACAGTATGCAGAGAGCAATGCAGGACAAGCTCATCCCCCTCCAAAGAGAAGTTTAAGGAAAGGGACCAGTTCCTGCACTGAAGAGTAACTGATAGTTTGTCTATTTCTTTCATTTCTTTTTTTTTTTTTTTGCCTTTTTTTTTAACAAGAGCAAATTAGGGGGGCTGGCCCTGTGTCTGTGTGAGATCAACAGGCTGCCAAAACTATTGTGTCCTTCTGACTACCTTAGTCGTTTAGCCTTTTCTGACTCCTTTTCTTGCTTTTGCAGAGCGATGATTCATCTGATGAAGATTCGCTTCACATTGACACAGAGGCAAAGCCGGGGCGTAATTCTAAAGTAAAGAAAGAGAGCGGAAGTTCAGCAGGAATTCTAGATCTTTTGCAGGCAAGCAAGGAAGTTGGGGGCTTAGAGTATAACACCAACAGGTATGCACAAAGGCATGTTTTTACTCTTACCTGTAAAGAGCAGTGGCATTTTCATGGGGAAAGGGAGTATGGATGCACGTGCACTGTGTGAGTGTGAGACAGTCAACCGTGCTGCTTAGTATCTGTTCTTTCTTCAGTGAGCAGGTTCTTCATTTGTCCTGTGATCTGGAGGGAAAGGTGATGATGAAAGGTTTAATAAATATATTTCCTATCTGTAAATACTGGACATCCATTTTAGCAATAATACTGTCACAGGTGAATCATTCAAAAGGAAGGGGAAGCTCAGAATGGAGCTTGAGGACATGAATTAACATACAAAATAAATGACTAGCATTCCCTCCCTGAGGCATTGTAAGGTTACATATAGTTCCCTAATTGCTGACCATTTGAAAGAAGAAAGTAGCAAGCCATCAACTTTCTGTCACATCTATGTTTATTATTCTTTAACCCACCAAAGCACATGGCTTGAAAAGGCAACCTCTCTTTTAGGTAGAGAAGTACCCATAATAGAAGTGCTTGCTATCCTTTCCACCCATGCTACGCCCTAGCTAGGTTTTGTGGTCTGCATGACCCAGGAAAAGTGCAGCTTGCAAATTTGGGAGGACCTGTGGAATGAGCAGTTCCCTTTGGAGAATCAGAGAGAGAGATGTTATCTAAACCTGGGAAAGACTGGAWGTTAAAAGCTGTAACTGAGAAATCCAAAAGATATGCTGTGCGGTCAAAAGAGAACATATGGAAGAAGTTATCAAGGGAAAGCATAGAAGCAAATCGTAACAGAGTTTACCCCCCAAAAAAAAAGCGAGGGGTTTAAGTTGCGAGAGAAGATGGAGTTTGTTCAAGGCTGCAGTGTTGTGACAGAGCCACAGAGAAATCCAAAGGAGGGAGTGTTGTCAAACCAGAAGATGTTTCAATCTTTCCCAATTTATTTGGCAGTTTACGATTTAGAGAGCTGCTGGAGATTAAAGGATCATAAAGACTGTGTTAATGTAGGGTACATCAGCTGTGAATACCAGGCAGCTCTGCGGAAGACAAGCTGGCCTTTGCACATCAACATTTAGAGTTCATAACCTTTTGCAGCCCTCATCTGTGTTGAACGGAGTTGTATTTGCCAAGGCTCCTGCAAGGGTCTGTTCTTCCACTCCTGTCTGTTCTTAAAGCGCTGTTCTTGCACTCCTCTCAGTGACATATTGCATATGACAGTGACTGGAAAATCAGGTAGCATAGTAATTATGTGAACTTGGATTGCTAATCCTGACATTACCAAGGCTGGTATTTCTATGGAAGAGAGCTTGTCCTGGTTTAGTGCTATTTTTCCTCCATTACTGCATGCACTTTAGGAAGTGGTTCTTCAAAACAGCCTCCACCTCTGTATTGCAGAGGGTATGGGGCGAGGTACCAGTGTCTGCAGCTCCCAGGAAATGTAGTATTTGAGTGCTGGCCCAAGTAGAGCTGTAGTTCTAGATTTTTCATGATCTCTTGAGAACTGGCCCCATCTCTGTCTCAACCCTTCAAAAAAACACTGAAATAGTGCATTGGTGTTTGTTATCTATTTGACTGTTCATGTGAATTCCTTTTCCATACCACGTAATGGTGCATAAGGGAACTGGTGTTTATGCCAAGTTCACACCTAAATTTCAACAGTTAGCCATTTCAGTCAGCATCTGCAAGTATCTAACAGAGCAAATAAAGTTGTCAGTCTAATACGGCTCTCCTGCATGAAGCACAGAGCGAAAGGAGAAAATCCAACATTTTAACAATTGATCTGCTTCAGCCGTGTTTATGCTACTAAATATTTGATGTCAAATGGGTTGGCTGTCTGATTGTGATGTGCAGAAATAGAGGTTAACAGGTTAAAGAAAAGGTTCTCAAAGATTCTAGCCTGCGTGGCAGCTTTCACTGCCTGCAACGGGTTAAAACTGCCTTTCAGTAATGGGGCAGGATTCAGCTCTTTCAGTTTACCTCCCTTCAGCCTGGGCTTTGTATCCAACCTATTAGTAGACTCTGTGGTTTTTGAAATCAAAGCTGTAAATGTAGTCACATAACTAAAGTCTGCCTGAATCACTACACTGTGTGTGGCAGTTYGGTGGGAATGTGTCATATCAATTTTGGCTCTTGTATAAACAATTAGGTTTTGGCAGTGTGCGTTGCAGCTTGATTGAAAAAAGCTCCCAATAAATGAAATTATTGTGTTTCATTTCATAATTATTCTAGGCTTTTTAAATGGTAATAACATGCTTTTTTAGGGGAGRAAAAAAAGGGAAAAGGAAGAAACATGATATGCGACATACTGTGTTGCAACATAATACTGATGTGATCCTGCCCGACTCTCCTGCTGTATATTAACAATTTCCATATTTTCTACCTTGTTTTGCTATTCATAAGGCAGATAAAGAGTAGCTAGACATACATACATGTGCAAGTATATCTTAGATATACAATGCATCAGTACTGCAAGTAGGTCTCCATGGATGTTCCTGCTCATGTGCTGCTCTGCACAGCTGAGAGCCAGCTCTGAGTCGGGGGGTGTAGCCATGTCACACAGGTCAGGGCTTTTGGTTTCAACTACCTCATCTGAATTGGGTGGAACTTCATAAAATATTAGCTTGTCAGTGACTGCYTTCTGGAACGAATCTGCAGATAAAATTTCCCAGATTGCTCTGAGAATCACGTTCCAGCGCTTGTGCTGCCAATASCTGTGGGGAGCAGAGAAAAGAAAGGTCCTGCAGGAAGGGTGCTGTAAAGGTGCAAGCACCCTGAAAAATCACAATGGAACATGGAGTAAAAGGCTGAGGGGACTAGTAGGCACAGGATCTCCAACTAAGCGTAACTATTTCCTATTTTGGGGGGCTGATTCAAGAATGGAAGGAAATATTTATCTATTTGAAATTATTTTAGTTCTACAGTTGCATACATCCATCRCTTCTCTAAAATACTAGCAAGAGATTTCTGTCTCTGCTCCATTTCTTCCATGTGATTGATTTACATATTGCCTCGGGTGAGTTGGGGAGAAAGGCAGAAATAAAAGGGAAATATTATCAAGTAGAAAGAAGGGTGATTTATTGCTTTCCCTGCATGTGCACCAGCACTTTTCTTAAGTTCTTGTTTGCAGAATTCTACAATAACTGCAATTGGAAGGGACCTTGGGAGGTCCCTTCTAGCACAATGCAGCCAGCTGCAAAGCCTCGTTGATCAGAACGTTGCCCAATGGAATTTTACATATATCCAGGGATGGCGATTCTGCAGCCTCTCTGGCTGAGTTGTTCCAGGGTTTGGCCACCCTTCTTATGGACCTTTTATTTCTTGTGTCTAGTTGTAATTTCCTCTGCTGCAGCTTGTGACTGTTGCTTCTCATCCTCCCAGTGTGCACCTCCAAGAAGGGGCTGACTCAGTCTTCTCTGTAACCCTCACAAGGCGGTTCTTATTTCAAGTTAGTACTTATTTCCATTTAGAAAATGTTAAGTAGCTCCTATGACTTTTCTTTGCCCTTGTCATTTTTTCCTACTTTGAGGATGAGTTGGGGTGATTGTTACAGAAAGGCGAGATGAACCGTTAGCACATTTATCCTCACCTCGCCTATCCTCTTCAGAACTGCTGGCCGCTGGGCAGCATGGCAAATGCAGAAGAGAACAGCCCACAGTGAATTATATTCTGCTGGAATTAATAGATTAGATTTCTAAATATGAAAAATAGGTGAAAGGTTCAGTATTGGCAGATCATTTCCTTTCTTCCATAAGCAAAGTAATGCTGTATCTCCAAGGTAGCTGGCACTAGTAGAGTTGGTTGTGAAAAAAGAAGCAATGGCTCTCTGCATTGTGTCTTGTAGCTTTCAGATTTTGGGATATATTTTGTGTCCAGGCAGTGTGCAGAGTCCAGCCTCAGCTGAGGAGGTGCAACTTTATCCTGACAGTGCTGAACTGTGTGTATTCTTGCCAAAATCTCCTCTGCTTGMATATTGCCTCCTGCTGCGGGACATGGTGTCAGGAAAAGATGATTCTGTCGAGACCAGGAGCAATGCAGGTCCCCAAATCTAAGCTGAAGGAGCTCTGTGTGCTCCTTTCTGATGAAGATGCTGCTGGCCATGGCAGGCTGCTCTGGGGCTCTGAGGACCCCAAGGTTTGACCTAGCATAAGCAAATAATACAAACAGCACCATGTGTGTGGTGCAAAGGTGGCCTATGTAGATCGATGTGCCCTTCCTTGGGTTCCCACTGAGGTGAGTTGTCTTCCGTGTTCCCCATCACACTGTCCAGACTGGACAGCTGCAGGCTTATCACCCCTATGGGAGATGTTACTTACAGTGAGTTTTAACAGGAAATTTTCCTATCTTTTATGGTGCTTCTCTTTGTTAATTATGTGCAAGTGCACTGCTGCTTGCAGCTTTCAGGAGCAGCAGAAAGGCAGGTGCTGGCGATGCTGCTGCAGGGCACGTTAGCAGGCTCGGGATGCCCGCAGGCTGTGCAGGCCCACCAGGCTTGGAGTCGTGTCACCTGGAGCCCTGGGTGGAAACGGGGCCTGGCAGAGCTTGGCCCTCAAGAACACAGTGGTCTGGAGTGCTAAAGCTTGCTGCTTTGTCAATGCCCTGTTGGCCATCCAAATATTTCTTTGGCCTTTGCAGCTTGTGTCACAAGGTTTGCCAAATTATACTATGTTCTAAAGAACAAGCTGGTAGTTTTCATTGTGGATCTTTCTGTTTCTGAGCTATAAGCATCTGAAAATCAGATCTTAATATGCCTCCTTGCTAGGCATATTGCAATAAACAAAATCCCCTAAGGTGTCCCTTAGGGGAAACCTCAGTCCTTCCTACGGAACGAAGTGGACCTCTCTGCAAAAGGCACAAACTGGTACCAGTCAGTTTAATAGCGTCTTTTTCTCCTTTCTTCCACCAAGTTATTTTTCAGCTTGAGGAGAAGAAAGCCAGACTGCCAAGATGTGCTCAGTGGCAGAGCAGCTGCAGGGGCTGTGCTATTACCAAATGTCTTCTTGGGKTGTGTTTTAAGGGCCCTTGCCAAGCTCGCTGCTCCAAAAGGAGCATGGGAGCAGAGCATGCCGGCTGCTTTACTCCTGGAGGRTATGGCCCTCCAGAGCTTAAAAATTGTTCCCTCTTTCTTCTTGAACTTTCTTTTAGCTCAGGCGGCAGAGCTCAGATGCTTGTGGAAGTGCCCACAAGCACGTTCTCTAATGAGAAACACTTTGCCCCATGTGCAGCTCCGTCTCCTCAAGAYGTTTTACCCACACGTTCAGGTTGCGGTTTGACTCTTGGAACCATTGGTTTTGATCATATTCTGCAATTTATTTGTTAAAGCTTGTGTTGCTTAAGGCAGTTCCTCCCTGATTTCCCATTTAGTGGTCAGTTTTTGATGGTCTGTTTGCACTGTTTTGAGAGTCCAGTATTTGCAAAAATTATTGAGAAAGAAAAAGGGAAGAAAATATGTTAATTTCTTAGAGATGGTGCAAACTATGTGCTTGCATTTGAGAAGGAGAAGGCTAAGACATGATAATAAGAGGATTAAAATGTCTCTCCACTAAATAAGCGTTTTGATGGTCTTTTATTCTTTGAGTTTCTAGCTGCTTATACCAGTCTAACTCATTTYCAGCATTATTTATAAATGCAATTAGTGCCCAGAAACTCCCTTTATGTCTTGTGCATTACTTTATCCAGAATCCTGTAATGGTTTAAAGCCGATTATATTAAGATCACATCAGAGAAAGTGATGTAGTACTGCTAATTTACTTGGAARTCCTGTATGTTAGCAGTCTCTATTGCATAACCACTTAAAAAAATCATTATCACCTGAGTTTTTTTTTTGCATTTCTCTGCTCAAACTCCACAGAGCTGGAAGTACTTGATGGTGTATGTTTTGCCTTTTGCAAAATTCCCGCTTGGCATTCTGTGGAGACATCATCATTCTTCTGTACTGCGGGAGGAGTGCATTCCCACCTCGCTAACTGTACATGCCAGTCAGCATCTACACATCCTTTGAGCTCTGTCTACTCTAGAAGAATATATTGTCCTGGGTCTTCCTCTTGCTGCCGATATGAAGCCCTTCTTGTTACTTTTCATGTTCATAGATGTCACCTTCAGCTCCAGCTGTGGTTTTCCTAATGTCCAAGTGGTGCTCTGTTTTTCTCTCTTCTTTCTCTCTCTTCTTTTTTTTTTTTTTTTCCTCCACTTTTTTTTTTTTTTTTTTTTTGCTTTTGAGCTCCATCTGGAGCTCCTTGTTCAGACTAGCTGGCCTTTTGCCAGGTCTGCTCAGCCTCCCACACATGAGGGTTGTGTGTTCTGGTCCTCTCAGCAGGTTGCTCTTGATGATCGACAAGTTCCCTGGGCCTGTCTGCCCTTCAAAGCAGCCTCCCATGGGATCCTACCTATCAGTGCCCTGAACAAGCTGAYGTTCACTCTTTTGAGTGAGTCGAGGGCTGTTATCCTCATAATTGCTCTCCTTGCCTCCCTCAGGATCTTAAACTTCACCATCTCAAGGTCCCTGAAACCAAGGTTGCCATCATCCGTCAGTTTTTCCTTATCTGTGAGTAGCAGATCCGGCCAAGCATAATCTATAATCAGCCCATCTAGCATCCACATCAATGTATGGAAGAAATCTCATGAACTGCTTGTGCCCAATCAAGTTGCCTTTCTAGCAGATCTCAGGTCTCCAGGGAGAACTATGGCTTGTGATCATGAGGTTTCTTCCAGTTGTTCAAATACTTCCTCTACTTGCTTGGCACTGCACAGCAAAAGCCCACCGCAATGTCACCTCCAGTGCTGGCCCGTGAGGACTTGCTTGTTGTGTTTTATGGCAAAGCTCAATGCACGGAAGCCATTTACTTGCACAGGGCCAACCTCTCAGCCCAACCGCTCTGTMCCCACCCATTAGAGCACTCCAGCTGTGTGAGCTATGTGAGCCTATGTGTAATCACAGTGACATCAACTCTCTGCAGCTACAACCGGACTTCTCATTCCCACGTTTCTTTCCCATTTTGCTTGCGTTATTGGATAGGCACTTGAGCAGGGCTCCAAACTTGCATCGCTTTCTCAAGGGGCAATGTGGTCATCTGTAACTGGTTCCTCCTTGCCACCATTCCCTGCATCTCTTCAGGCTTTGGTTTCATGTGTGGTTGCATATATTAAAAAAAAAAAAAAAAAAAAAAAAAAAAAAAAAAGATGGAGAAATCTGGGAAGCGGTCCATTTTTCATCAGCTGTGTTACAGGAAGATGAGGGATTTGGGGGATTTGTGTGAGGGAGTGGGGGAGAGACCTTCATAAATGAGTAGTAGAAACTCTGCATTGTAATCCACACTGTTGTGGATTTCGGAAAGGGTTTTCCTGAAAAGGGTTCTCATACACACCAGTGACACAGCCTTCAAGGAGCAGTGCATTACATGCAGAGCTAATTGACAGGTTGCTGACTTTTGAAACAGTAACCTGAAATATAATGTGCTGTGCGTGAAGACGATGTTAAATATCTTTTAGGTTAACATCACATGAGGCATGACCAGCTGTTC
Source organism: Nothoprocta perdicaria (assembly GCF_003342845.1). NCBI lineage: Eukaryota > Metazoa > Chordata > Aves > Tinamiformes > Tinamidae > Nothoprocta > Nothoprocta perdicaria. The sequence continues at coordinate 3,758,878 of NW_020455666.1, read as the reverse complement.
AAAGGGCAGCAATCAGGAAATCTGTTCTAGCAGTGCTGTGCAGTGAAGAGAATCAACTGTTTGTGAGATGTTTGTGTTTCCCGGAATTGCTGATAGCTCTTGTATTTCTTGATGTTCTCCTGCAGTCAGCCACCTGCTTCGCCCAGCACACAGGAAGCAATCCAGGGGATGCTATCAATGGCAAACCTCCAGTCATCAGACTCCTGCCTCCAGACATCGTGGGGTACAAATCAAGCAAAGAATAACTCCATCTCCACGCAGAACTCCAAGAAAACAGGCGGTGGTAGCAACAAAAATACAGGCAAGCGGTTGCTAAAGAAAAGCACGAAAAACAATGTTGACATTGAAGATTATGATGATCAGGACCACCTAGATGCCTGCTTTAAAGATTCTGATTATGGTAAGCACAAAGAAAGCAGTCTGTGTGTGCATGCCTCGCTGTGCCTATACATATTTTGTTTGCAAATCCTTCCCTCTTCCCATGGTTCTCATGAGAACTTTTTTTTTTTGTGGTTAATGACAGTGAAATCAACTGGGCATTTTGGTGAGGAAGAGAGCAAGTAGTAAGATGTTTGCATTGCAGAATTGAGGGGACAGCTCCTAAATGCAGTCTGTGGATGAGAACAGAACCTCACCTGTGGGAGTTGTGTTGCTGTTCAGTGGTACCTTTGGGAGATTTCACTGTTTCAGCTGTCATGCCAGTAGCCACCAGAACTGAATAAAAAAGTGCAGGTTTAGTTCTTGCACTGAAATTACCATCTTGTTTCTTGTTGCAGTTTACCCTTCTCTTGAATCAGATGAAGATAATCCAGTATTCAAATCCCGATCAAAGAAAAGGAAGAGTTCAGATGATGCCCCATACAGCCCAACGGGTAAGTCTAGGCAGTCTCTGCTCTCCAGGGTGAGGTTAAGCCACGCAGGTCATTAAGGGAGCAGCTATTTTTCAAGCAATATGGTATCTCTCAGACCATGACTAGCAATTCCTTTCTATAATGCAAAGGACAAGTCTTATCCAGTGCAATGAGAGTTGATTTCAAGTGCTCTGACTCAGCTGTGTCAACCTTTCTCTGTTGATTAGAAGGGGAAAGTCATTCCTGATTGGGTTATTGGTTTATTTTTCTTCATGCTATTGATGGAGGAATGATTGGTGGTCAACTTARTAGTGATATAGAGACTCTCCTTTCCTTAGTGTGGGCAGAAATCTCCCATGGCTTTGGCTGCAGGAGTGGGAACGTTTTGTAGGCAGGSTAATGAATGGTGAAAGTCAAGCGGCTGCAGTGTTACGTTGTCAGAGAAGTTATTTGACTACTACATCTTTATGGGCAATGCCCTGAACCACATGCTCCAGGTGTCCCTGCTTGAGCAGGAAGGTTGGACTAGATGATCTCTAGAGGTTCCTTCCAACCTTAACCCTGTGATTCTCTCCAAAAGTCAGCTATTGAGTGGAGGKTGTCAGCATCTCTTGCCTTTACATACATCCTGAGGAAGGAAGAGCAGAGGCTATTGCATCCACGGCAATCCCTGCTCAGGAGGGCAGAGCTGTGCTGCCCTGTACACGGTTAAGATGCTCACACATTCTGCATGTCTCACCTGCATCTTCTTTCATTGTAGCAAGAGTCGGCCCCTCGGTGCCTCGACAAGATAGGCCGGTGCGAGAGGGCACAAGAGTTGCCTCCATCGAAACTGGACTTGCCGCTGCTGCTGCAAAGTTGTCACAGCAGGTGAGGTTGCTTGAGAAGTAGCTGGCAGTAAATGAAAACCCTTCTACTCCCCAGCAACAGTCATCCCCAAATAGCAGTGCTTACAAGACCCATCAGTCGCAAGGGCAATCAATGGGATAGAGGTTCAAGTGCCGCAGCATATCTGACAATGCCACAGCACAGAGCAGGCAACGTATCAAAAGGGTGCAGGAAATGTAAGAGAGAATATATTGYAGGCCAAAAGTTGTAAGTGAAAAACAAAAGGATGTACTCTGAAAGGAGTGAGGATGAACTATAGATTGATGTGAATGTGACAGTCTGAGTGGCATGACTGCTTTGCCTGTGAAAATGAGCTGCTAGGAAGTCTAAGGATCAACTCCTGTAGCATTTTGGTGAACTGTGAGCATCAGTGGGTCAGTTCAGCAAAGATATTGAGGCATTCCTGGGTGTTGATAAGTAWCCTTCAGAGTCTGAATGAATCGGATACATGGCAAGTGCCTTATGCAAGCAGATTAAAGGTGCTAAGGTGACAAGGCTTGCTGGAACAAGGTTGGCTAGATACCTTGGAGTTGATGGAGATGCAGCCTTTGGTGGGGTAGGTCTTTTGTGCTGGCTCCTGTGAGTAGAGTTGCTCTGAAAGAGTGTGATAGGTTTTCGTCAAGTAGTGGGCTGAAACTATACAAGGGAAGGAGAATGGTGACAGAGCAACTTTTCTCTCAGTGTGCAAGTGAAAGCAGAGTTATAGGTGAACAGAAAATGTATGGGTCCATCAAAGGGATGCTTAATATCCTCCATGGTATTGCAAAAGAGTATGAAGATTCCTGAAGATAGGAAGTGCCAGTTTATGTGGAGAATCGTAAGGTTTGTATATGCAAAAAAAATCATGCTGGTCTCCCAAGGCAAGGTCACTTTGGTCCTGGCCAACTCCCACTCGCTGCACTGTACACAGAGTAAAGAAAGAAGGAGGCTCTGCACAAAGTGCATGCATAGATGCAAGAAAGGCAGCATGTGCGTGCAGCAGAGAGAGCTGTGAGCAAGATGGTTTTGGAACAGACCCTCAGCAAGTTTTACGTGGCAAACTTCTTTGCTTTTTCATTGTGTCAGGACCCTAAACAACGCTGCTGGCCCTTGCCATAGCTAAAGGTCTACTGGGGATTAATATAAGCTTCATGTTTGTCATTTTAAAGGAGGAACAAAAAGGCAAGAAGAAAAAAAATACCAAAAAGAAGCTGTCAACCAACAACGTGAACAAACCAGCTCAGGAAGGCAGCTCTCCAGAGCCAAAGCTGGAGTCACATGCCAGCAGCCTCACAGATCACGAGTACACCGCAGGGGCCAGCAACTTTGGGGTCGCCCAGCCTAACAGGGGATCGCAGCCGATGGCTCCTGGTGTTTTCCTCACACAGAGGCGACCTTCTTCGTCCTCACAGAACAACGCCTCCGCCAAAGGTACCAGGAAACGCCTGGGGTAACGGTACAGGAGGGGGAAGGGTGATTCAGTCATGTAATCCATGCGCTTCGCAGGGCCCTCACATGTTGTCTGCCATGGGTCTGTAAAAATGTTTTGGCAGATCAAATCTGTTGCAGGTCAGGCCCATGGCCTTCATTCTTCTGGCACTTTGTGCCCAAATACTCGCTTTACTGTAGGGCTGCTTGCTGTGGAGCATGAGGCGTCCTATGCTAGGAGATATTGCCAAGTATGCCCAAAGTAATTAGAGCAGACAGGTCCTGTTCTTAAAGAAGTGGTCACATCACAGTTCAGCCTGTCTGATGAAGCCTTGAGATGAGTCTGTAATGGCTGTCTTGCCCAGGGCAAGGCCAGGAGCTGTCATGGTTGTGTAGTGATTTTATACCAAAATCTATGACCATGTGAGAATGACCAGTTCCTGCCAGTGAGTGTAGAGCAGTGTGAATCTGAAAACCAACCTCRAGAGCTGCCGCAAGGAAGCGGAGGAATGTCAAACCTCAAGAGTAACACAGCGCTCAACCAAAGCCAAGAGAGAGGAAAAGGTTGCTTGTCTGCTACAGGGAAAGCTGAGCAGCGATCTTGAAGTGTGGGCAAGGTCCTCCTATTCTCTGCTAGAACTTTGCAGAAAAAAAATACACAATAAAGACAGGTGTGTAGGACAGGCAAAAAAAAAGTCAATTCAGTTCACTGAATACTGTGAAAATTGAGTGTGCAAAACTGCTCGGAGAGGTCTTGATATAAAAAGTGAGGTGATGTGACAGATGTTTTCCTCTGTATTTGAGTGGAACAAGTCAGAGGTGGTGCAAGATGTCCTGCAGACCTCTCTGAAAAGTGCCAAGCAATAAAACATCAGGGCCACTGAATGGGCCATGAAGTTGTGTGAACAAGAGGACGTGTACAGCCAGTGGGAAATAGGGTCATGCTAGGAGCTGGCTGCACCTGCGCTTACCTGCAGAACCAGACTGGAAAGGAAATACTTGCCTGGAACTGTGTCTATTGAACTGTGTGGTGAAATGATGCATTAGTAAATCAACTTCAAGCGAGTGGAAGATGTGATGGGAAGAGGAGGAGTGCTGAATGGAGCCAAACCCCAGAGTCCTGGTCGATGAGTGAGGTAGCCCAGTCAGGACATCATGAAGGCAACCTGAGCAGGCAAATGGAGCACACCTTGTCCATGCCCATGATAGCTGAGTCCCCAAGGGAACCTTGTGCCAAGAAAGTGAATGGCTAACCTCTCGGGGCAARGAACGCTTTCAGGACCTCCTGTGCTCGGCCTTGGAACAGCTCGGGGTGCAAGGGGGACTTCAAAGCATCTCTCTGCATGGAGCACAGGAAAATGCGCCTGTTCTGGGCCTGGGAACAAGTCTGGACATCACTAAGAATGAAAGAAATGTGGAAAGAGATGGTGGGATGAAGCAGAGTTAGACCTYTCGGGCTACTTTGTCATCAGGGAACACAGAGGACTCAGACTTGAAGAATCCGGTGAAACAATAAGAAATGCAGAAGATAGGATTTTCTTTAAAGTGCTACTCTGCTCTTTGCAGGTATAGAAGCACMTGTCTTGTTGGGCAAAGATATGATAGGGAGCCTCACAGTCTGCCATTTGGGCTGGTAGAAGGTGTCACGCACCCTGTCACGGCCTTTTAAAACTGAGATCCTTCATGGAGATGGGAAAACTGAAGAGGAGCCAACTCTGCCAGCATTGCACATGAGTATACCAATACCTGTGTGATGGAGAGGGAAAATGTGCTTGTGTTATTCCAGGTCATCCTTGGACAGCAGTGGAGTTTCTGGCTATGAGTTGCATGGTAGCTGGTGAGAGATAAGGCCGTGATACTTTCGCAATTAATAGAGAAGACAAGTATGTTGGAGAACACAGACCTTCCTGTACTGGACAGCATGTAAGCACAGGCTTAGGGATCCTGGTGGTTTTCCTTTCATGTGTTTAGCGATAAGGAGGGTTTCCTACTCCAAGTGTTGGGTAATGTCTTCGTGCTAGCTTGACTATACAGKCAGTAAGTATGTGTTTGTGTGTTTGAATGTGTGCATGCATGCCTTCTCAGTAGCCTTCTGAGTAGGCTAGATGCAGGTATGAGGCATCCCTGGAGCGTGGATGCTGGACTGTCACTCTATGAGGAGGCAGGGCGCTCAYGAGCAAGGCCTGGCAGATAATGAGGCAGGGCATGTGTGTGGCACAAGGTGAGGGTGCAGTGCARGGGCCCTCAATGTAGAAGGCAGTAGGTGCTTGACAGAGGAGGGGAATGAGTTGCATCTCCACCGTGAACACAGTGTGCTGAAAGGCTCATGTTCGAGATAGACAGGTAAGTGATAGAAGATGTCCCAGTGATCATCTGTTGTATCTCAGACTGGGACGTTCTGCAGGGCATTGATTGGTTTGGTGGTGGTTTGCCCCTCCAACATGTGATATGAAGCAGGGTGGCAGTGGATATCTGCCTGAGGGGGGGGCGTCATGGTGGCAGCCTGTAGCATGGGGGTGGTCATGGGGCTGCCTGGGAGGTGCCCAGCGTGAGGCTGGGGGGCTGGAGAGGTGTTTGTGGGGCTGTGTGGGTGGGAGCTGCAGTGCTGCCTTGGTGTGTAGCCCTCTGCCCAGCTGTGCCTTCAGGGCCATGCTGAGCCCTTCACCAGCTCCTCTGGTCTCCTTCCAGGGAAACGCACGAAAAAGGGGATGGCCACGGCCAAGCAGCGGCTCGGGAAGATCCTGAAGATCCACCGGAATGGGAAGCTGCTCCTCTAGCTGCCAGTGCCACACGGCTGCAGCCAGGGGAGCCAGGCACCCTGGGGATGCGGCCCCTTCTCTTTCTGCCACCACAATAATAATCCCTTAACTTTCAGCGGTCAGAGTGTACAGAATCCTGCTATAAATATTTTTTAATATAGATGTCCTTTCTCAGAGTGCTGAGAGTGACTAGTCCGCAAAAGTTAATACTAATCCAGGAGGAGCACCCCGACCTGGCCCCCCGGCCACAAGCGCCCAGGGGTGGCTGCTGCCTCTTCCTGCCCACTGATGGGTAAGGACGRGAGGCACCGGAGGCTGTTGGGGTGCARCCGTTGGGGCGTGGCCCCGGTGGCCGTTGGGGCGTGGCACGGGCAGCCTTTGGGGCATGGCCTCTAAGGCGTGGCCGTTRGGGCGTGGCCGTTGGGGCGCGGGGCGGGCGTTGGGCTGTGAGGCAGCGCTGGTGGCGGTCGGTGCGTTTCTCAGGCAACCCCGTGTCGTACTTTGTAGACGCGTTTCCCGCGGCTCTCTTTTCCTAGAATGTAGCCTGTACATAGCTTTTGGAATAACCACCACCCGTTTTTTTTATAAGGGGAAAGTCTCTTTGGAGCTCCGTTTGTACGGGCGCCGCCGCGGCCGATACCAGCTCTTTGTGTAACTTCTTGTACGAGGAGGGAGACAGTTATTTTACTAGCACCTTGTGGAGTGTTTCCGTGTTTTGTGACGATGTAATTTATTAATGTTTGTAGCTTTTTATATTTGTACATTTCTTATGGGCTTTGTTTATATACACACATTACCGGGGCGCGGCGCCCGCGGGGAACCAGAGCCACCCGCAGCCGCGGCCGGGACGGGCGAGAGCCGTGAGGGCTGCACCGGCCTGGGCGTCGCGCTGGCTTTTTTTATTATGATTATTATTAGTATTATTATTTTTTCGCGACATGTACATTTCTAACAAAGTTTATCGTGGCTATCTATCTATGACGGTGTTTTATTTACCGATTCATATCAAATGCTCTTGTATCGAGTTCACGAAATCTAAGTACGCCTAGAGCAAAGTTTAAAAAAAAAAGAAAAAAAAAAGAAAGCAAAGTAAACTATTTCAGGTTTTGTATACAACTGCCTGGGCCTCGCTTTTTTGTTGGGACGGCGGTGGATGGGTGCAAGTGGGACCGGGGCGGGGGTCCTCCCTGACACATCACTTCTCCCTGCTTGCCATACCCTCAAAAGAAGCACTGGCTTTCCTGGCATGGCCTTGGCTTCCCTCCCTTACTGTTCACCCTAGAAAGGCTGGTCCGAAGTTGGGATATGGGTAACGTACCCCACCTCACMCACATGTGTCTGCCCAGGCGTGCTCTCAGCCCAAGGACAAGCATGCACATGCATTTCCCTGTGTTTCTTCCCTGCCTCGTGGAGGCCCTGGAATGCTCTAGGTTTCTCCTTTGCACTCACTGAAACTTCACCTAAGTCACCACTTCTTTTGTGCTGTTTCTCCATACTCACCCTCTTGTATCTGGATACATTTTCCAAATATTTCTTCATTTTTCCCAAGAGAAACTGAGCATGGAACCCACACCTCTGTGCAACCACTGCCTCTCCCACGGTCCGCTTTCCTAAAACAAGGGATCACATCTAACCTGCTACCCATATTGGCAATCCTGTGCAGGCAGCAGAGACAAGTTGGCCCAGCCAACTTGAGTAGCAGAGTGCATGAGTAGCAGAAACAGTGAGGCTTGTGCATTACTGCTTTCAGCAGCTCTGACAGGCTCAGGGTTAGCACTGCAGAGTCCTCTCTTTAGGGGTAATCAAGATGTGGCTTCGAGCCCCAGTCATGTTGTATGTGCAAGTACTACTGAGATAACAGATGGTGATGGTTAGGTGGCATAGCATGAACTACTTCACTGACCACAGCTCTTTAAACAGGTGCCCTTTCATGCAGCTTTATCAAATGTAATTCCTTAAGAAGAGGGCCAGCAGGCCAGGCCTGCTGCTGCGGCTTTGCTTTATTCTGGGGAGATTTCATCTCTGAAATACACATCATGTCTGTCCCAGGCCACAGTGACACAGACAACAGGGAAAACAAAGGTCGTGCATGTACAGCAGAGGTGATTACCTGATACTACCTGCGGTCAAGCATGTTGCAGAATTGATTCCATTTAGGTGTGTCACCTTTCAAACCAGGCAACCAGGGATGACACACAAGGAGTGGATGAAGACAGCGTTTCCTGACAAGGCTCCGAGAACCCTCTTGGAGTGAGGGATCTGAAGGACAGGTGAGAAATTACTTCCAGCCAAGGATAAGCATGGCTTCTTGGCCAAGGGCGAGGTAGTCCACTTACCTGGCTTGTCTAGTAGTATGTTACAGAAGACAGAATAAAAAGGTCTTATTACAATGCAGGTTAAACAGCATCCATTGTCCCTGGCCTAACATGTGTGGCATAGGCCAGGTTTGTGGCTATTTTCTCAGATATCCCTTCATGGGAGAGCATGGATAGAGAGACAACTCTGCATGGAGCTGCTGGGGGGGCTTGGTTCCTCCTGTGCTCTGGTCCAAATGCCACACAGTGGTTGGATGTCATGAAACAAGACAAAGTCCATCAAGACAAGCTACTTGCTGCTTGTTCTCCCTTCACAAAGCACAGATGGGAGAGCGCTGACACACTGCTCACGTGGATGGGCTCCATTAGCACAAGCTCCTGAAGATGTGAGCTCTCCCCTTACCTCACCTTGGGGTGATTTTTTTTTTTTTTTTTTTTTTTTTTAAGGGGTCCATCTTGCAGTATGTCCTTATGGAAATAGCAGCTGTTCACCAGCGGGGGGCGTTCATTGTTCAGGAACAACCACAACCTGCAAAAATGGGATGCGTTGTAGTAAAAGGCATAGCACTTCTCACGGGTTGGTGGCACATTGCAACCTCTGTTTACCTGGTGTACTGCAGTGCTGTTGAGGATGCCAAGTGACCTGTTCCAAGCCTGTAGCGACCAGTAGACCCATTCTCTGATGCATTCCTGTGGAGAAAACATTCAGAAATGTGCACTGATGGAGCTTGCTGCTCAGCCCAACAGAGACAATGAAGGGGCCTGCGCACAGTGCTGTCCAGAGCTGCACAGCTCCTCCAGGAACAACGCGCCCCAGTTGCCATGCCAGTCTCCCTTGGCACTTGCTTGGGGCTGATACTGGCAGTGCCGTGCAAGACATCCCTGCCCATGTGCCAAACCCTGGCTAGGAGGAGCCTTGCTTTCACAAAGCCCTTTGGACACTGTTAGAAAGCCTGCTCAGAAAAGCCCGAACACTCTTCACCAAGGGGGTCAAATGTGCATCATTTAGGAGCACAGAGGCTTTTCCAGTGAGGAGGTACCTAGATGGTGACGGGCAACACAGGTTAGGTGAATTCCTGCCTCCGGTTTTGCCGCCTAATCTGGTGTGATAGGCACACCTGCAAATGGCAGTCACATGGGCATATGTAAGTGTTGCACAAAGTACTTGCACATTATGCGCAGCGTCACTGTCAGCATTTAACATCTGAACAATAGCGCTACATTTTCCAAAACATTTCTTACCCTTCCTTGTCCATAGCCAGTACAAAGGCTTGAGCACTGAAAATGTCCTTAGCATGCTGCTTCTCAGGTAAGGCCATGATGGATTTTCCAAACTGGACTGTCTTGCTGGCATACGAGGGACTTCTTGCCTTCTTCACCTGGTTTATCTGCTTTGAGTCTTCTCTCTAAGAGGAGAACACAAAGTCTTGTTCAAATCATTACTGGACAGGCTCCAGTGGCCAGAGCGGGGGTGCAGAATTCTGCATTTGACAAGTTCTTCTCCTACACAAGTGAATGCAGTAGGAKCGCTGCAGCACACGCTGCAAAAGGAGGGATTCTCCCTCTGGCTGCCGTGATGCTTCTCCCTCCAGACAGCCCCCGGACACTGACAACAAAACCAAAGGGCACCTGGCAGAGGTSCCATCACTCTCTGGCTCCTCAGAGCAATGTGGCAGCCTTTGAGAAAGCCCAAGTAAATGCCGTTTGGGTGCCACTGAGTTAGAAAAAATCACGTTTTTAATCCTCAGATTTCATTCCTGTCCAAAATATAGCTCTTGAAACTGCTGTCTGCGCATGGTACCTCCAGCATCCCACCCCATTTCCACTGCCTTGCTTGCTGTGCTTGGCAAATGCTGCTGCAAACCTATGCTCCTAGACCAAATACGTATTAGTACTGCTCCTTTCTGTCATGCCAGCTCCACAGAGAGTAAGCGCATTTATGATTTGCGTTCASTGCACACATTTTAGGTTACAATGTGCTCCTGCAAGCCCTCATTTACACTTATGAGGAAAAGCGCCTGTGGGCAGTGCCTACCCACCCTCTCCATAGGCACATGATTTGCTTGCTTTCTGACTACAGGCAAACTAAAGAGACCAGCCTGCTGTTAGTTGAGGGCACTGACTCAACTGGCTTCACACATCTAACACTCTAGCACAGTCTGACTCCCTTTAGTAGTTGCTGCTACTTGGTTCTTTTTGCAGGCTCATGTGAAATACTTCCTAATTCTTTTATTTTAGCCCGTATGACAGTGCCCGCAGGAAAGACAGTAAAGGCCCTTCACTTTATAGTGATTGCCAATTGGCAATAGGAAATCCCTATGTCTACTGCACACACTACAAAGCATGATGTTAACAAGAAGGTATTTTTCTGGATTACTGTAGAAATGACTGCTCCTAATAAATGATTATTAGTACCTTTTGGGTTGTTCCTCCTTCTGCCTTTAAACTTACAAGCGCTGGTGAAGAAAACGGCCCTTGGCACAGCTGCACATTAATCTCGTGCACCCTGCATTCATCTCTGGTCAGGGCAGAGTCTGACTGCACTGCAGAAAGCATGTTTGTTACTTAAAATAGTGGCACATTGCCATCCTGCAATACAACCGCTGTTCTTTCCATTAACATCTGACATGGATTTGTAGAACCCACCCAGCAGAATTCACAGCATTTATGTAAACAGTTTTGAAGTTGTTCTCTGTATGTTATGAAAGAAAGTCTGCTTCTCCTCGTCTCTTAAAAGTGTAATAATTGTAATTAATTAGATTTCCTTCTGTTTTCAGTATGCTGCAAAGACACATTTTGAGGCCTGATCTATGGTCACTGTTCTAGGAAATGTTACATACTTCTTTCTCCCAGCTAATTGTATTTACTAAACATGTAGCTGCATGGCACATGTCTCAGAGAAAGGCATGCAACAGACTTCTAGCTGCCAACCAATGCTTGACAAATAGTGCCTCGACTGGTCCATTAGCACACTGTGATGTGCATTTGCAGACCATGTGTAAAGGGGACCGRTTCCTAACTAGAAGGCCCTGCAATCTTCCGCTCACCTTCAATTCCAGCAAATTAATAATTAGCACTCACATGATAAGGCAATACATCTTAAAAGGCTTTGTGTTTACACTATYCCTTCATTTACTGTTTAAAAAGCTTTCCTTGGCAGCACAAGGGAAATACAATGCACCTTTTCTTTTTTTTTTTTGGTCATGAGGTCACTAGGACAGCTTCCCTCCTGGGACAGCGGCTGGGCAGACCTTGCCTCATGGTCCCCCAAACTTGCTGTCATGAGTCTGCTCTTGTGCTGGGGAGCTCYGTGGCGGGGAGGCACACGACACAGGCTCTGCAGAGGGGCCAGCACGAAATTCCTCAGTTTGCCTTTAGGCTGTTGCTGCTTTCACCACCCTTGGGGCCAAAGCATGGCCTGGCTGCAGCACAGGTGTATTTCTAGAGCATGAATTAAGCACAACTCAATTCGTGGCCAGCCAGGCTAAGGTGACAGCCCATAGGCTACAGAAAGAGCTATGCTATGAAAAGAGAGAGCTTGCTATGAAAAGCTAGCAAGCACTTTTCCAAATTACATTTTTGTAGGACTCACTTCCATATGTGATGGCTGCGATGGAGGGTGGGGTGGGGAGAAGGGGGTGCTGTGATACAGCCCCTCACCCCAGCTGGACACTGCACTCTATATTTAGCCACTTTCCACAAGATACCACAATATCCCTTCTACCTTAGGTGTCACAGTGGCTGGAACATGCTGGGCTAATGCAAGGCTGTGATGCATGAGCATAATGCTCAAGAGGTCTTAACACCGCCATGAAAACCACAGTGTCTCAGGGTCACAGGAGCCATTAGCTGGATTAAGTGCCTATCATCTCTTTCTTTTTCTTCTCCCTGTCCAGCCAAGGAAAGCTTTATTTAAATTGTATGTGATAAGCTTATAGGGAAACCACTCAACACATACTGGCATCATTTGTCTTACTGTACCTCCAGTTTGCAACACTAAGATCAGTAATTACTGCTCTCTCCCTCTCTGRGGCAAGCTGTATCCTGAGGAACTACAGCTGGATTCAGAGTCTGCTACTTAGCAATTACCTATGGCAAAGAGAACTAGAAGGGACAGGATCGAGTGGCTCATTTTATTATACAGTTTTGGTGTCTTGTCTTCAGCCTAAGCCTGCGGCCTAAGCTTGCACGGCCAGCTTTTCTCAGCTCTGAGGGAACTCCCCTGCTTAGGCAGTGCACATTTACTGCCTCACCGGGTCCTTAGCCTGACTCCAGCAGGGCCGGCCGGGTGCTGGCCCAAGGGAGAGGATGGGTGCGTGTGGCTGGGAGCCTGTCTCTGTGCAGCTAGTGCTGCTCCAGGCTGAAATCTAGATGGTATTCCCAGCTTGGAACTGCTGTGGAAATTCAGAGCAATCTCTTCTGTCTGCTGCACCAGTAAGCAGCCTTTGCTTTTCCTGTTTCTTTGGCTTGAGAACTTCCAGGATAAGGCCCATAATGAGTGACACATTTCCATATTTTAGCTAGAAATTATGACCCTGACAGTTATCACTTCTGTGTGATTCTTCTGTTGCAGTGCCCAATTTACCACATCTGTAMGGGTGTAGAGTAAAACACCCAGACTCTGTGAGCTATGTGTCGTGTAGCTCTTTCCCATGAAGGCTTGATGCCCCATCAGCTTACTTTTTCTAGACTCATCGCACTTGTTGGCAGCAGAGGCCTTTTTTTACACCTTCCTTGCTGAGCTCAGCAAGTTCCAACCACATAGTCACTTTATTTTATTACTGTCGTAAAATATATTTAGTGGGTTGGTTTGGAAAACAAACACCTTCACAGAATATGAAATATCAGACAGCGTAGCCCAGAGGAGGTAGAAAGAGAAGAAGGGGTGAATGCTTCCTAGCAGCATTTATGGATAAATTTATTGGAGCAGACCATAAAATAGGACATAGAACAAGTTATACAATTAAGAAGGAAAAAAAAAAAGCACTACTACTGCATGGTTTACATGTCCCTTGCCCAAGGTTAAAGGCTGTAACAGCTCCTTTCAACATACCCCTTTAATACAAGCTCACTAGCCTCATTACTTTTCCTCAAAATGTGCAAACCTTTAACTTCTCTCAAGGGATAACTTGAAACTCACCCTGGGAATGAAATATTAATTAAAGAACCTCACGGTGTGTTTCGTCACTGTGTGGCCTCCAGGAGGCCAGAGGAACCCAGGCACGTTCCAGACCTAAAATGCTTCCTTTGTGTGGGGCTTTTGTTCACGACATTCCACCCATTCTGCCCTGTCAGGTCTGATGATAACTCCCGAGTCCACTGAAAGAAAACTGTCACAGCTAAATGTACCTTGGCTTCTTACAGAGAATATAAGCTATTAACAAGCTTGTTATCCTGAGGAGGTTTTACACAAATCGTTCCCTGTCCTGCATTTGGCATAAGCAGCAATGACAACCTTTCGACAGATGCTAGTGAGAAGAGGATAAAGATGCTGTGGCTTCTGACCATCTGCAGGGATTAAACCTTCATCACATGAGGTGACTTTTCTGCTCTTGAGACAAAGGGAACTTTTCTTTTTCTCCAGCTAAACACCTCCGTTTCTCCAAGACACTGCTTCACTGCCAGCTGCTTTCATCACAGCCTGTCTATCACAGAGTCACTCAGACCTCACTGTAAATTATTTTCCCCCTTAACACTCAAAGAAATCTAATCTATGATGTCTATTAATACCTCTTCCTAATCTCTGGCTACAACTTTCTGCCAATTGATCCTGGGCTATCTCAGGAAAGTTCTGCTTTCTGCTTAGGCCCTTCGCTGCCAGCTCTGGTCGAAGTCTGCACTAGTCACATATGTCATGCTCAGCTGTACTTTCTGGTAGCTGGAGTGGCCCTGGTGCTTCTTGTGGTCTACTTCTACATGCTGAAGACTATGAGGTCTTGGGGTTCATAGAGCTTTTCCCTTGCACAAGGACATAAATCCAGCTATACAAAGAGCACTGTGGACAACTTGCAAAATCCAGAAAATAGYCCCAGTCCCTGATTTTTTTACGGATATTCACAGGGACCTTAGGAACCACGGCTTTTTTATAAGCTTCTTAGCTATGTCCAATAGGGAAAAAATACTGTAAATCATTTACTGTGTGCAGCACGCTTCTGATCATCTGCTGTGTGCAGCATCATAAGTAAGATTATAGGAACAGAAAAGGACCATTTGCTATGGAAAAAAAAAGGGAGTTAACTCTAGAGTTCATTCATCTAAAGCTTAAAATTCATAAGCAAATTAAATCCAGGCAAAGCAATTAAGTGCAATTAAGAAACTCTACTATTTGTATCAGTACGTGGTAGCTGGATTCTGTAGCATATGAAGAGGAAACAACGTCAGATGGGTCTTGTTTATATGGTGGTTTAACCCACAAAAAAATGACTCAGTCCTAATGTCTGATACTTCTCAAAAAAAGACATCTTCCCTTCCTCCACCAAATGCCATTTCTGAAAATTGCAGTCCCTTTCTTTTAACTTCCAGTTATCATCTTGCACTTTCATCCCTTCCAGAACCCTGCTGTGTGTTTTTCAGGCAGTGTGTTCAACTGGATTTCCACAGGTTTCAACCACTCTAGCCAGACCATGCAGGCAGTACGACCATGTGTTGACATGTGTGGGAAGTGTGTGTGTGCAGGCAGTGTGATCATGTGTTGTTACTGGCCAGAGCGCATGGCCTGTTCTTGCCACGCTGGGCAAGCACCCTCTGTACTTGTACTAGCTCAGGCTGCGTGATGAAGTCTTCTTCTGACCAAGTGTGCTGTCCAAGTATATTATTTTCAGTATGAAAAAGCTGCATGAGTGTCATGCTGGCACAGCCCTAACAGCCTAACACCATGTTCTAGAGTTTTTCTGGCTCTATATTTAGCACTTTTCTTCTTGATGAAAGTGCCTGTCTGGCCTGACTTTACATGGAAAGGAGTGACCCACAATTACTGTACCTGCAGATTGTCTAGGTTCCAAACTGTCTTTTTATAGGACATGACAGAAAAACAAGTGGTATAATACAGGTCCTGGTGCTGCAGTTGCAGCGTACATTGCTGATGACAGCGCCTGTGGCCATGCTGGTGAGGGTTCCCTCCTCACTGCCTCTCTGAATCCACGGAAATGAAAGAAGTTCCACTCTCAGAACTGCCCTTCACGTAGCAGGCACTTCCCAGAGTGCTCCCATTCCCCAGCCCTGTGAATGAGTGACACGGTGCCAAGGGTGCAGTTCTGAGGGTGCAGGTGAGATTATTCTGTGATAAATTTTGCACATGCCCAGAGAGAGGTCTCGGTGTCATACAGAACTCCCTGCCCCTTCCACATGGCAGCCCTGCTATCTGCCCTGCAGGTCTTTAGGTCAAGGAAGCCCCATGCTACGAGTTTCTTGGTATCCAGAGGTCAGTTCTGTTCATAGTAAGAACAGAACTATGACCCAGAGCACAAGGGGAATCTCAGAAATTATCCAGCTCCTACGAGACACTAGACAGTTTTTCTATGATGTGTTAATGCCTCCTAAAATGAATTCACACTAATTCATCTTTCCAAATGTTCTTGTTATTAATTGCAGGCCTCCCAGTAACACTCACTGTGCTGTAGAGACCACCCGCATCCATTGTAAGGGGATAGTGCCGTCACCCCACACAGTTAACCTTCTGCTGCACAAGAAGGCATAGAGGAAAGATTAAAAAAAAAAAAAWAAAAAAAAAAWCTCACATTGATAAAGCTTCCATGTAATACCTGGAGTACTGGCTGCTTTAATGGAGTTTACAAAGAGCCCTCAAAAGTCTTGCCTGCCCTTTCTGTTATGAAATGGCCGGTAATGACGTGCCAATGTCCAGCAGCTTTTGGAGAGGGACACAGCCCCACCGTGACTGTCATGCAAACGGTATTACATGCACGGAGCTGCGGAGAGCTTGCTGGAATAAAAGAAAAGCTTGTTTTGGCAGAGGCAAACAGAAGGATTGTATGGTCTCCTCTTTAGCAATATTGGAGTACAAGGGATGAGAAGCAGTTAGGATATGGAGTAAGACTGAAGACACGAGGAAATTCCTAGCATTTGGGGTCATTATAAGTAAATTAGCCTGCTACATCTACTGAAATTACATTGACCTGGGGACCCTGTCATACTGCAGGATCTGGTGAAGTTCAATGCCTTCCTCAGCTCTCCTAGCAGACCAGAGCTGCTGAGACAAGAGATGAGAAAGACTTTTTGAAGGATGACTTCTACACAACATATTCTTGCATATATGAAAATACAGCACATTCCTCTGAGCACATTCCTTGTTTTGCAGAATAGCAGCAACTGGCTGTTATAAAATGAACAAGCAAACAAATCAAAATCCCTCATTATTGTGGTGCCTAGACCAGATTTTTTGCTTCTACAAGTTTCAGGTTTGCTGTCTAAAGCTTAAGTGTTTTCATAGTGCTATTGACAGTGTAGCTCTGTACAGAGTTAGCTCCAAAACCACAGGCTTTTCTCTCAGCAGTACATTAAGGGACTGTAGCCCAGAGCCAGATAACTATTGACAAAGACCACATTTAACACCTTTTGGCRGGGCTGGATAGCCGGTATCACACAGCTAGATGGCAAAACAGCTCTACCCTTCCTACACCATTTACGACTTCCCTCATCTATCATTTTTATTAAAGAGCAATGACAACTCAATCATTACCCAGCAAGAGCCTCATAACGTATTTTCCTGGGTTTTAACAATCTTGGTTTGCTAAATGAGGAGCATGGGGAGAAATAAACCTGCACAAATTGTGCAAGTGGTTTTTGATACATGCTTACCTTGCACTAGACAAAAAGGCTTGTGAACAGTTACCAAGGGCAGTGTTGGTGTAACCCCTGTCTCTGCAAGTGAATGTCCTTGGCCTTCGGTGGACAGATTATGAGCCAAAGATTGGTCTCGGCAGGGCTTTTGTCCTGGCTACTTCCAGGTGTCTGTAGAAGGCCTCATTCATTCATCCACCCATCCATTTATCTATCTATCTGTCTATCTATCTGTCTATCTATCTCCAGTTTTCATATCAATGCAAATAAAAACTCCAGCCAACATCACACAAATCTCTCACAAAATTCCTAAAGTGGGTATATCATGGAATGTCGCCAAAAGATGAACAAATTTACAGTGATTTTTTTTTTAATATATGTCATTAGCCAGCAGTGTACTCTRTGCTCCATAATACACTGTACTACACAATCCAGTCTCCTTTTATAACAGAATATTAGGATTTGAAAGAAATCATGACCTCTAATACTAAAAGTTGGAATCAGAAGTAAGCCACCTGTCAGACAGGATAAGAACTCTCACTTTTTTTTTAACCCCTTTGGATTTAACCATTCATTAAAAACATAACAGTCATATGTTTTAGTATTCTCTATATGGTCTAATTTTAGGATATTTCCACCAAAAACTGCCTCCCATTTAAAGCTTCATTTTCAGCTACAATCACCTTCTTTGCTCTGGCCAGTAATGACAAGAAACCAGACCCAGTTACAGTTACTTCTTGCCAGCAGCAATTTATTTATGTGCAGAAGTCAGGGAGGGGAGATTTTTTTTCCCTCCAAACTGTCTTCCCTCTGGCCCTGTACCATCAGTAACCACTTAGCCAGGTGAGGCACTTCACACATGCACATGTGTTTTCTGGAATTTGTATTAATCTTGCCAGCTATACATGCCCTGGACTTGCATAGATAATAGACTTTGAATAGGATTTGCARATAAATAGACCTCTCTGAGTCTGAACTGCTCAAATACCTGCCTCCTTCGGCCCGATGAGATAAATCAGGTCCGTTTTCCAAGGCTGTGACTTACATGTAGCAGTGCAGCCGCATCACAGGCAAAGGCAGGTGGGTTCTTCTTATTTACCAGCCAGGATGGGAGCTCGCAGTGCGATCCACACGTTATTCCTCTCTGGGAATGAGAACAGAGATGGAAACCTTTGCTTTGATACCATCAATTGTGCTGCTAGTGAAGCATCATTGCTGTTAGAAGTGCAAGCTTTGCTATTGCAAAAGTGCCATTGCTGTTMGCATTTGGTGAGCAGACAACCGTGTCTGTGCACCAAAGGCAGACTGGCCAGACACTGCTTAAAGGGCATTTCTTTTKGGGGAAAAGAAAAAAAAAAAMCATGCTTGCTTTTAGCCAGTGCAATTGTGGCTGCATGGACCTATATGTAAGCTGGCTCTCCGCGCAGCCCTGGTGGGAGCTCCAGGCAACCTGGAGCTCAGGTCCACTTACAGATTTACAAGTTGTATTACACTGCATATTTAACTTTATTTTCAGCAATGAGTAATGAGGATGAGAAATCTAGAAAAGCATTTTTTCCCCCCTCTTTTCTTTTTATTAGGAAAGACATCACTTTGCCCTTGGGTATATCTCTCATAAATATATATGTAGATATATATAGATATATATGTATTTATATATATGAGAAACAAACTAACCTTAGACATAACAATAGCTAAAAGCCATACTTCACATTGGTATTCATTGTTATTGCTATTAAACGGCTGTTATTCATAACACAGCCCTACAGTACTTTGGATCTTAATCTCCCTTTGTGGTGTAGAATGGTCCAAACAGCTGCTAAATGGAACAAAAGTGTAATCCATCAGTATCAATTCGAACAAACATAAACATCCCATTTCCTTGCAGACAAACATGGCATAGCCTGAGCAGCTTGCTTTGACCGTCCGTATGACAGTCCCAAAGCTTTAACACTGTGGAAAACTGTGGTACTTACCTGAGCCTTGCACGTGGCATGTGGCACAGCTGTTTTATTATTTTTTTAAGGAAATTTGCTGGATATGAAAAGCTGGAGTGAGGTTTATACCTAACAATGCTTTGCCATCTGTTTGTGTGGTTTGTTTTGGGGATGGAGGTTCAGAAAAAGCTTTTCTGAACCCACCCCAGCTGGCAGGTCCCGGGCACAATCAGTGCCTGTACCTGCGAYGCAGGGAGCCTTGTTTCATACTGATAGTGCTGGTGCTTTGGGCCGCCCAACCTCAGCTGGGTGTTCAGGTGCTCATGACTGGTCAGAAGAGCACTTTTCACCAGTCAAAATATGAAAAAAGTGTCTTAGATGCTCTGCAAGTATGAATACTGCAGCAGAAAGCAGCGCTCCTTGCATTTGCCRTACAACAAACCACACTTCAGTGTYTTTTTTAATTTGAGGGCAAGCAGAAACCATCTGCCAAAGTGAGGAACCCTTGAGCCTTCTGGGGCGCATGGAAAGACGTTGTTGCCTAGACAGTCCCCATGCATGGAGCTTTCAGAAGGGCAATGAGCAGCTTCCCCAGGGCACAGCTCTGTGGTGGCACTGCGTCTGTGGTGGCGTCTGTGTCCCAGCCTGGTTCCCGAGCCAAGGCCGAGGGGGTGGCACCTCCCTCAGGGATCTGTGAGGCCCGGCTGGCGCCAGACCACAGCTCAGAGGGGCTTTATGGACCAGGGGCATCTCTGTCCCCATTCCTCTGCATGGCCCACCCAGCACCAGGTAGTGTCAGCACCTGCGGTAGCTGGTCCAGTTCAAAAGACTGCCAGAAAAGGTACGTTTTTAGGGAATAAAAATTCAAACCGTAAGTTATTGCATGAGATTCCTCTTGAGACCTCATTGCCAAATGCTTTTTAGACCTCCTGCTCTCTAGCAACAGCACTTGCCAGCATGTTCCTGGTGACTTGGAAGTGACCATGACCGAAGGAATAGGATCATAAGAAAAGTCTGTTTTTTTTAAGAAACAAAAAAAAATGCTTTCTTTGATTTAATTCAGAACTTATAAACCTGAAACTAATCAGAAAAATGCTTCTCCCTTCTGAAAAGTGTGGCTGTTTTGAACACATGCCCATTTCTGTGCATCTCAGGTTCAAGAGAAAACAGCCATGCTCACCATTGAGAGGCAGCAAGGACAGCAGGCTGCGGTAGGCTGGGAGAAGGTCGTGCTTGTCAGTCTGATCCCGGTATGCTTCYGAGTGCTCCAGCTTCATTTACTTTGGATAAATGCAAAGAGATTCTAGGGAAGCACAAAAAAAAGTAGAATCAAATACACAGAAGGCAACTTGCACTGACATTAAGGTACAGAGTAGTGGGCAGCAGGGCCAGAGGCTCGTGCCTGCTTTCTCCACAGGGAGGTACATTTTGCAGTTGGAGAAAATCCTCTGCAAAAAGTGGGTTGCAACTGAGTCCTGTTAGGCTCAGTCTTGGTTCCTTTCTTGAGTCTTTGGCTCCTTTCTTGAGACCTACAGGCCAGCAAGGCTCCAGCCACGGCTCAAAGTGGGAATGAAGGGCAGAAGAAAATAATATATTTCAGATYTGGAAAAGCACATCCCCTTCTCCTTCCCCACCTGCTGACTGGAGACACTGCTTGGATGCCTTTCACAGACTGCTATGGATGGATGTGACCATCGCGGGTTTTCTCCAGAGACCAGACTGCCCGTGATCTGCACTTTGTTACGAGTTTCAAATGAGGTAGGCGGTGGCGTTGTATCCAGCCTGGCTCATCTGGAATGTGCTCTTCAGATCCTTGCTGTCACTGCATCTCAGCCAAGTAATAGCAGCATCAGCATGTAAGACATAACACTGAGGCAGGCCACTGTGCCATCTAGGAGAAATCAACCCTTATAGCCACAAAGGGAATATTATGGCATTGAGTCTAGTTCTGTATGAGAGTTTCTCTTTTATCTAAACACTCAGGCTTCTAAATTTTCCATTGCAAAAGAAAATTATCAACAACATGGCATTATTAATAAGGAAAGGATTTTAGCATATTGCAAGTGCGTGCGAAAAGTCCATGTGCTTTTAGCTACCATCAGTCCAGGCTCAGAGTCCTGTATAAATGTGATCTGCTCTGTGATAGTAATTGGAAAAATATGGCTAAATATGTGTGTAAATACATGCATATAAGAAAGGCAACTTTCATTAAACAACACTGTAGCAGGGAAACATATGCCAGAAGATTTGAATCACAAAAGTTTCCTCTGATATCCTACCATGATGAAGTAACACTAGGTATATAGAATGGTACCTTGCCCCACTTGACAGCATGCAACACTGACACCTCCAAGTGAATGTCCAAGTGAGAACAGAGAGGTGCCAGAGGGTGCTGTGAGTCTTGTGGATCTTCATAGTTSGAGCAGCCCTTAGTGGCAGCTGCCCATCGAGGCTATGGCCACCTCTTGCACCAGAAAACAGCTCCAGGCCACAGTGCCCAATAACCCACAGATCAGCTCCGAGCCGCCAGCAGCCACAGAAGCGCCGATTCCTGGCTCTCTGCCCACTACCTTTAAGAGGAGTCCACGAGCGGGACAAACACCACATCAGGCTGAAGAAGTGGACACTGTATCTGTGTTTCCTTTCCATCATCGTTCCTTCTCTACTAGTATCTCATTTCAGAAAGGGTCAGATTTATATTTGCATAGTAGAGCATTTTCTAAGTGTACTGGATCATAGCAATCCCTTTCTCTGCTTCCCAAATACAAAACATGCAGCTAAGAGTTATTACAGAAATATGCAGAATACTCCATTGCATTACAGCAACCTGGATTCCGGTTATGTCAAAGCACCTAGCCACCATTCCCCAGTATAGTAGCCATGTACCGGTGCCATAGGGAGCACGGGCAAATCAACTGCTGCACACGCAGCTGTTCTCAAATCCCAGCTTGTGCAGGCACTGCTACAAATCTGGCAATCAATTTAACCCCACGAAAGTGATTAAACTGTGTCTAATCCCCTCTGCTTACTCCCCAGGAGCGCACGCTCTCGCTGCGGCCCTGCCGAGCTGTGCTTATTCCAAGGCAGAGGTGCCGCGCCGCTCAGCAATGCAGCGCATCCTGTTTACAGCAGAGGAGAATTAGCCAATCTGAGTGTTTACGCACGGTGTTAGCTGGCCTACTGCTGTAATGGGAGTGCAAAGATCAGGGGTTTAGTTTGTAATGTGTTTAACTTGTTTGTTTTGAGGCTAAATTACCAGGCTTTTCTTTTAGGGAGAAAACAGAATCGTTTTTTAAGGGGCCTCTGTAACATGAACCCCGAAGTTAGACATGTCTTTAAACATATCCCATGACTAGCTTAGGTACAAGAGTGACACTTGAAAGAGAATTTGTAGTGGCCGCCAAAAARCAGTTAACATGACAAAGGAGATTTTAATTAAAAGATATTCCTTCATGACATCACTCCCAAACGCAAGTCCATGCGCCGTGCTCTCTGCACGTGTGTGACAGGAAACAACTGCACTCCCCAGCCTTGGCTTGTGCTGTATATACAAGCTTCGGTTTCATGCTGGCCAGATGTCATTTCCAAAGGATACAATCAAGGTAAACTGCCGTGGTGCTGCAGGACCCCAGGGCTGCTCAATCTTTTCTTTCTCCAAGAAAAACAAAAAAAGATACACACACAAAAAAGCAAGATTTTCTCTCAATGACTCTGGCATTGGCCTCCATGTCATAGTCAAACTTTTCCAAAGCCTTCCAGGTAACCTGCCTGGATATGCGAGGTTTTTATAATCTTTTTCCCCCCTTTTCTCCCCATCACTCACTTCCTGGGCAGTGCTATGCAGTGAGATCTCGTGTCACACAGTGATAGCAGGTGACAGGAAAGGTCTTCAGTAGCTGCTCTTTTTGTGCCAGGAGCCGATGCCGGGTGGGAAGCTCCCTGGGAAGCGCCAGCCAGGGCGAGGGCTGCTGAGCTGCTCGCRCACACCAGCGTCCTCAGCACCCTCAGCCTCCCGCACTGTGGAAGCAAACTGCTTCAGAAGCAAAAAAAGCRCTTTCAAACGAGGTCAAAGACATGGGCCTGCAAAAAAGCTGGAGATTGCTCTGTGGGACCATAACAACCTAAACGAAATGAACAGGCCACATGAATCACTGCAACAAAGGAAAGAGTGGAATATATGATCTTTGGAGGGAAAAAAAATATGCATTTCATATAATGGCCCTACAATGTATAATGTTTAGAAACACGAACCCAGCAGAGCCAGTACATTTTTTAATTGGGAGTGTAGAGTTTTATTATTTAAAAGGTTTTATAAAGGAGTTTTAAATAGACCATGGAATTACCATAGCTTTTTTTTTTTTTTTTTTTTTTTTTTTTTTTTATACGAGATCAACTAGTGACTGGAGTTCAAATGTGTGCGCTGCCAAACGCCTTTTTTTTTTCTTTCCTTTTTTTTTTCTTTTCTTTTCTTTTTTTTTTTTTTTTTTTTTTTTTTTTTTTTGTGCTGGAAATTACCCAGCCATTTGGTTCCTATTTTTGCAAAAAACACAAGCTTTTTGAACAATCATTTGATATGCTTGTTGATGCATCACAAAAAGGAGATATGCTTTGAATTCTCCTTAAAAACCCCATGTAAACACAAGGCTTATGTATAATTGCAACAAAATACCATCTCCTTATTGAGTGCTTTCACATGTAATTTCCTCTCTGACTACTGCATGTAAACACACTTATTGTATTTGGTAAACTCCCAAATCACAGGCAAAATCAGGATCAATAGCTCAACAAAGGCAAATTATAGTTTAAAGTATCCATGTTTTGCAACAAGATGCCTAGATGGTAATAGAGAAAGAAAAGAAAGAAAGAAGCATTTTAAAATAGGCAATTGGGTGGCTCCGTCCTCCGCTCGCTTGTGTCCTGGGTTTTTACCCCACATGAGCCGCAGTCCTCTGCGTCCGGGGCAGGTCCCCAGGCCAAAGAACAGACATGCAGCCACAGAAGGGCAATTTTGCACAGACAGAAAGGACGCCTCCCTGAAATTTCTATAATGATTTTGGTCAGGAAAATAGCACTTCTCCCCGTGCCTGAGGCTGCCTGTGTTTTCTCCCCTGTGGCGTGGCCTGAAGCAGCGGCAGCCACCTAAGCCACGGCCGGCCCCGCGGGCGCCCGCCCAGGAGCCTCCTCGCGCTTTGCTTCGGGCACACCATGGAGAAATGAGCACTGCTGCAGGGTGCTCTTCCCCTAAACAGCTATGCTCTTTATGCTTATGAGGAGAAATAGCAACTAATGTAAAAGCGCAGCAGGCCAGGAGACAGTAAGAAGGTAATTACTTACTACTAAGGAAGTTAATGGTCTTSCATTCCGGTTGGGAATATATTGGTTTCTTTGCAGATAACCCATTTTGTGTCTTTTTCTTTTGTTGCCTCTCCAAAGATGCCCAAAAATTTGTAGACATTTTCCATTTCTTTATCTTCACTGTCTCTGGGGACTCTTTCGTGGCTTTTGAATTTATCACCTGAGCCATTACCACCTTCTGGATAACTTGCAGAACCTACAAATCCTATTTATTTGTAGATGAATAGCTGTGAAATCCTCTTTAGTAAATTCCAGGGTGCTATTTGTATCTCTAGGGGCATAACATAGGGCTTAACGTTGGAGGGAAAATGTGCTACTTTGCTTGTGATGTTCCAGGAGGTGCCCACCAGCGGCAAGCAGCAGCTCAGCAGCCACCGAAACAGGGGTACCGACCTCCTCCGTGTGCTCTGACACTCGGTTAAACTCTCCTGCCCGTGTCAGCCCTGCACACGCTATTTATCTGCATCTGTCCCATCAACAGGGACTCTGAAAAGAGCTAATGTGCTTGTAGCAAAAGAACAAGAGTAACCACAAAGGTGTTTGCTTGACACTAGCGAATCCTAGCGCCAATTTAATCCCTGTTCTGTGCCAGGACAAATGTGAGCAAACACAGCACATCCAGGTCTTGGGGTCTGTTTAGCTCACATTTGAATAGAGATGATTAATAAAGGCAATCAAATCTCATTTTTCCTGCACTAAAATCGATACTAAAATTTAAAACAGATACAGTTCATTTAATAACATAAAGTAGCATGGATTTGGTATCTGCTTCTTCAAGGATGTTCAGTTTTCCGTACGCTGAATTATACTGCTCTGCTTTTGGGTGGACCACAGCCCAGGATTACTGGAGCTTTGGTTCTGCAACTGTTGCAGTGTGGCAGATTATTTAGCTTTATACACACACACAGGCAAGTACATCACTGCAGTACACCATGTTATCGCCAAGAAAAAGAGCTATGTAATACGAGTATGCTGTAAAAATGTCATGATTGCAAAGCTCAAACACTTTTCCCTGCAATTCTATGTATATTTTTTGTTTTCAGATTTGTTTCTGCTATACCCTGATTTATCAAAGCCCTAAAACACATGCTTGACTTCAAATGCCTCACTGCAGCTAAAACTAATTGCATACTTAGTCTTTGATGGCTCAAGGTCATAAAGAAATCACTAGCTTTTCAAAACAAATACTTCAATATGTTAATTGCTAGCAAACCAGATCCTGCAGCCTCTCAATTCTGGATGTAGGCCTGCAGGATCCTGACTAGAGGGTTAGCATGTGTCTGCCTGGCATTTCCCCACGAGTGCAGGCACCACAGTTACGTGGAGCACGGCAGGCCCAGTGCCTCCCCAAAGGGTCAGCCTACRTGCATGGCTGTGGCCTGGCCATGTAGTGCATTTGCCGCACATTTACCTGAAAATGCCTGACCAAATGCATAGTGAGTGACAACAGTGCAGCCCATGGGCTTGTTTGCAACACGGGCAATAAAGCACTGGGTAAAAATGCACCTCCTGTGACCCTGCTGCCACATGTCTGAGTCAAAGATACCTAAACTTGTTAGCATTACCTGAACACATCTGTAAAGTCTTTAGCATCCCTTCAGAAAACATTTCCCATCTGGCTGTGGACATTTGATAGCCCTTTCCCAATCACACAGTTCGTGTGACCTGTTCTTTGCCTAAAAGAGTGAAGACGGGGAGGCAGGGGAGAGACCATCAAGCAGAAACGTAAGATGTGGATGAGAAATGGACTAAAGCATTTTCCTTCTTAAGGATAGACTATGCCAAGTCTGATAATTCCAAAGCCACTTCAGCTTCTCCTTATTCTTTTCATACTTCACATTTGAATGAGGSTAAGGAAGAATAACATTCTTCCATGTAAATCCTTATATCCTTATTTATTTGTGAAAGTGGAAGGAGGTGAAACAAAGGTTATTAGATTTCATACTTGTAGGGAGTATATATTTTATATACATATATAGATGTATGCGGCTATATACAATTAACGTGAATGCAATTTTGCATGAGTAGAATTCCCACAGACCATCAGTTGCTCTAAGGGTGTGGGTGATTCACTCCCTTCCTCTATACTGGACA
Source organism: Nothoprocta perdicaria (assembly GCF_003342845.1). Taxonomy (NCBI): domain Eukaryota; kingdom Metazoa; phylum Chordata; class Aves; order Tinamiformes; family Tinamidae; genus Nothoprocta; species Nothoprocta perdicaria. The sequence goes on along the minus strand of NW_020455666.1, from coordinate 3,732,476 downwards.
CTTTTCCCTCCAAGATTCTTGGGTAGAACAATAATATTTTAACAGTTGCAGCTTTATAAAGCATGATTATAACCAATCATTTCTTCCAAGCAGTTGCATATGTAACAGAAGGGAAAAATTAAACTTCCCAGGAATGAGGTTATTTAGGGCATAAAATTCAAGGAAATAGGTATTTAGGTCRTTGTGGGCATGGTTTTTATTTTCCCTAATTTTCAGATTACTTTCGATTAGGTCTCTTCGGAGGGGAAACTTCTTGATGTGAAATAGATACTATCTAAATCATTAGAGCTCATTCATTGCCATGTGCCACCTTTCAGAGCAATTAAACCTGACCTTGGGGTTACCTTGCTGAACATTCACCRACCTAGGGCACTTCCTCTGAATATGAATAAGCTTGTAATACAAATACAGTCAGAAAGCCGAATCGCTCCTGGCACAGATAATGCCTTTGTTAGAGGGAGCTGAGGTTCGCAGGCTTGGGGGATATAGAGGCCATTGATTCAGAACATTCTCTGGTGGGATCAGCTCTGAATTTTTTTCCTTCTTGTTACTGACATCTGGAGTCTATCCCTTCCACAACCTCTCAACCCCTGCTCAAAAACAGAAAGTGAGAGAAACAGACCCACAGACAGACAGGACAAACCCAAAAATGCTTTAACGGGCTTCTTTCTACATTTYTGTGCCAGGAGTTTTCTGGACATTCCTGTTTTTGCCAAACATTTGCTAATTAAACTCAAAGCAGTCTCAAAAATATGTCTGTGATTCTCTTGTGTGGTTTCTTTTCACTTTTGACATTTAGGTGGTTCTTTCCATGGTCCCAAAGTGCAGCACCTGTGCACCAGATTTATAGCCCTTTGATCACACTATATGTAGAGGACAACTAGCTTCCAGAGTGTGTCTGTGAGACTGATTTCCCTGGAAATATCTGAGAGGTCAAAAAAAGCCATCATACTTATTCCAAAGGCTTCTTGCTTAGCAGAACAAATGTGGAAGCTGCCTGCACTTACATTAAACAGAAAGGAGATGCTGGTAAACAATTAAGTGGGGTCTTGTTTACAGAGCAAATCTTTTCATATGCTGCCAAGGTATGCTAAACAATAACTGTCAGAATCTGTTAACATAGCAGGAAAGCAATATTGCTTGGTACAAAACTAATTTAGTTAGTATTTGTTCACAAACTACATTGCATATTTATTCCTGTTTATCCCATGAATTTTCAACAGCCCAAGACTTTTGCAAATGATRTTTCTTTTAGCTTTCCTAATGTGTTAAGTAGGGAAGAAACGCCATATGGAATTCCTTTGCTTGGCAGGGCAGCTCCTCATTAGGCTGCTGACCTGAAACATAACCTCTGCCGTGACCTACAGAGAAGTGCTTGGGACCCACCTGCAAAGTAAAAGCCCTTTTTTGAGAAATAATGCCAAATTCCTAATCATTGATGTGCTACAATTCACCTTTAGGAAACTTTTAAAACTCATTTATTTGGTCCAAAAATGGGCTTCTATAGGTGCCTTCTTAGATGGTGGTGATTTAAGAGATGCTATCTGTTCTTCTTCTGACTATTTACTCAATTTACAATGCTGTAATTTACATTATATTTACATCAATTTACATTATATTTGAAAGTTTTCTTTTTTGCCAGCTTATAGCTTGATCTAGATGCAGCTTTTATGTCTATGTTGGCTAYAAAATCAAGAATTCAAGAAGAGCACAGAGCAAACTGCTAGCAGCAGARACTTTTTTCCAAAAAAAAAGAAAAARAAAAGTGRAAAGCTTTTATCTATTACATTCATTACTATAAAACATTGCCCTTTTAATATATTTTCTCCAATATATTCAGACAGCAAAGTCTTGGTTACACTGGGATATAAGACTACTTTTGTAGAGCAGCTGTTGAATATTGTTGAATAAATGAGTGTTGTGCTTCAGGTTCACTAATTGCAGTACTGTGCCCAACACCAAAGTCACCCCTGAGAACAGGCACTGCTTGCACCTCAAAGACAGAATGGGAAGAGTCACCCTAGGAATAAAAATATGTATGTTGTTCACATACGGCTATATAAACAAAAGATGTATTTTTGTATAGTTCAGGTAGCAGATTTTGTATTAAACATGAATTTATTGTCTTAGTCTAGTTATAAACAAATTAATAAGCATTGTATAATATCTACAAAAATAATTATGGCMCTTATCCTACTAAATTACCTACCTACTTGTTCTGGCTCCTAGCAGGCCTTGCATAGATTCAACGATTGGATTGTGCTGTTTTAAAATCCAGCCTCCACTGAAGTCATTATCTTGTCCAGGACAGTATCACTTCCAATAAAGAGGCAAAGTGAAAGACACTTAGAGACTTAGAGCTATGGAAATTGCTGATCTTTTTCTCTTCTAAATTAGAGGAAAATATTCTTGGGCCTATTATGAAAGAGACAATCGTGATTCCAGATGGAAATTTCATCACATAATCCAACTAAATTTCTTTTTTTCCAGTTGGAGTGGCTGCTGATTCCAGGGCAATAACACTGCAACTTGTGGATCCTGAGCTGACTAAATATATCAATGTATAAAAGAATCAGAATATGAATTCATCCTAGCTTAACTAAAAATTGGAAATCATTCCATTATGCAACAGGGAAATCACTTTAGTCCTAATTTCCAATGAAGATCTTGCATTTTGGCAGTGTTTTTGATACCACAAGAATTTAGAAATCTTGTGTAGATGAACAGAAGTCCTGCCTCTAAATTTCTAGTGTTTTAAAAGTAACTGCCCCCCCTGTTTGCAATGGTTTTTGGTCTGTAATCCTGATGCTTTCATTTGTCGTGTTTATTTGACAGTGGATCAAAGCTACCCATTTTAAATATGTGAAGCTCCCGCCCAGGCTCTCTGCACAGATGTGTGTGCGACTTGTTTGCTCTGAGCTGCTGTTTGGGCACTTGCCCCTCATGTATCCRTGACAAACATTTCAAAGAAACCTCCCCATTTCTGCTGCCCCCAACTGGAATGTAGCAAAGCCAGATACCCAGGAATTCGATGATCATTCTGCCATCTGAGATCTTCTGTTTTAAGAATGTTTGTTTTTCAGTATTGCAGGAGTAGACTATTGTTTCCTCTCATCTAAGCAAAATGAGGGAAAAAAAATAGAACTACAGTGAATGAACAGATCCATGGTGAATGCTTAAGCAATGCTCCATGCACATCTTCAGCCTCATATGTAATGCAGGAATTGGACCAGGTACTTGCATACCAGCAAGCACAGAATTTGGGTTCATAAAAACAGTGTTGCAGCTCTACCTCAGCAGCTGTTTCTATGGAGGTGAAAAGAAAAAAATGATTAATCGCCTGATTACATGAGTATAAAATTATACTTTCCCTGACAAGAGAAAAATAATCCAAAAAAATGCATTTTGAAAGCCTTAACTCATTCCCATGCTCTCTGACCACAAGGCAGATAAACTAAGCAATGAGCAAAAGGAGCAAAGTGGTTGCAGGGCTGCAACCGTTCGCTGTGACTCCTTTTCCTGTCAGCCACACTACGAGCAACCTACAGCTAAGCAGAGATTCACTATTTCACACTAACACTTCTATACTARTACGAGAAATTAGCCCAAAAGTTCTGGCTAAATTCAACCCATTTTTTTGCTAACACTGGAAGTTAAGTATCTCATTAACACCACCATTCTGGTTCCTTTTTGTCATACGATTAGAAAGAGTACAGGATGAAAAATGAGGGCTACAGGTGAGTTTGTAGGGGGTTGGCAGTAATTATAAAGGCAATTTTGCCAGTCTGCTCCTGCCATTTACAAGAGCAATTTGCACACAAGCAACCTGCAGAAAGTTTTCTCAGATTACAGTAAAATTTATGGATTTGGAAATTTCTCCTCTTTTGGATTAGTTTAGTCGTCTTTATGTAACCTTTATGTATACAGTGAAGTGCAATGAAGGTTTTGATGGRAGCAGAAGGAATCTGGTAGCATACGAGGGATGTGGAAATGTGGGTCTCCGACAGCTACAGCGCAGGCCCCGGTCCAGGAGGTGCTAACTGCTCACAGTTGTTATGGGCCAAGAGCACAGGACCTCCCAGTACTGCTGCCTTTGTAAACCGAGAAGAAAATTAAAACACTTTGTGGCTGATTCTGATTTAACTGATGATTTAAGGGGATGAGGGAAATCAGCATGAACAATAGAAATTTTACATTATATTGCATCACCACTTCAATACTAGATTCTCCTGACAGCCCAGACAGCCGGAGCACTGCTGAACCTCACCAGCACTGAGGACGTTGATGAAAGGAGAGGAAAAAAGCATAGGCTTGCCAATAAAAAATGTGCATTCTATATTAGCTACACTTCACTGTTGGCCTGTGACACAGAATAATCAAAACATCATAAACCAGCTCAGTTATTGTGCATAGCAGGTAGTCTCTTCTATACATCTGTTATCACATTATTATAGATATTTTCTTTTTTATTTTTTACTGAAGAGTTATTTTACTGTCAAAGTGATTTAAAAATGGATGTTATTTTGCAGAGGGGAATCAAGAAAAACAGTTTATTCTTCATCCATCTCTATTATATCTGATAAAGAAATTAAATATGAATTTGTGAATTTCCCACTTAGAGAACAGCGGGGTTTATACAATCATTTCCATAGCTTTTAGCACTGAAGCAGCAGCAGTAGGGAATCAAGGAACCTGCTATAATTAATTATACCTTTAAAAGAAAAAAATAAAAGGGCAGTGCACATCAGTTAAGAAAATGCAGAAGATCTTGCACTGCAGCAACTTGATCCAAGATCCACTGCAGTCACTGCTGATAGCTCTGGGGGGCTCAGGATTGGGTGTCATATTCACGTAAAGGTCCAGAATCGAAGTCCCCGTCTTCCGAGCCGCCAGGAGGCAGGGGCAGGGCGAGGAACGGGTGCTGCAGAGCAGGGTACATGAGCTCTGGAGGTCCCTTCCAGCCACAACCATTCCATGAGTCTGTGATTCCCGGGAGCAGAGGCAACCTCGGGAGAGCAGCGTGGGCCTGGCCTGGCCGCCCCTCACTGCAGAACCGAGCTCAGGAGGGCACGGTCCCCTTCTTCCAGCCCCACCTCCTCCTCCATCCTTTCTTTTAAGTGCCATTACATTACTGAAAAAAATACTTATACTTAATCAGCGCTGCTTAATCCTGTTCACTTCCATCTGTGCCTCTTTGTAGCCTGACACCTCTCCTGTCCCGAGGCCAGGGGAAGCGGAGGGCACTTAGTGCGGCAGAGCCCCTGGGGAGCAGCTGTCCCCAGTCATCCTGCCCGCCGCCCTTTCCTCCCCAGACTACATCTTGTAGCAACAGTTTGCGGGTGGGAAAACTGCAGGATGTGAGCGGCTCCGCGCAGGACGGGCACTTTGCGCAAGGTGCCCAGGCGCGAGGTCCTGCTCCTGACCCCGGCCTAATGAATTGGGGCCGCGTTGCCGGCAGCGGCTGCGCTGCCCCTGCTCCCGCCCGTCAGAGCTCGGCAGCGCGCTAATCACTGACATGCCAGCGCCATGAAAGAAATCTCTTGTTAACTGGCCAAAGCGGTTTGTTCCAAAACTGCAGACTTCCTCATTCTGGCATATTACATAATGGGACGGCTGCTTTTTTTTTTTTTTTTAAAGGGGAAAATAAAAACAGGTTAAGAGATATTGAGCATGATGTAAGATCGTTGCACCCTTCCTTCCCTTGTCTGTTGGTTCAAGAATGGTGGGCAAAAATATCCAAGAATTTCAGCAATAATAGGCAGTAATGAAAGCAGAAGGTTTGAATAAATCGTAACAGAGTAGAAATAGAAAAATGTGTTAATGAAAAGAATTTCTTTAACATGAGTKCTTCAGCTAAACTCAGCGCAATAAATCTATGGAATTGCATTTACTSCCTTGGAAATGTATCACCATACTTAGTTATGACTGATCAGAGTATTCTCTGTGGTTTGAAATGAAAACATATAATTTTTTTATGCCTGCAATTTTGAACCATAATTTATGGCAGAAAAAAATCTGTCTTGGTTGTCGAGCTAACTACAGAGCAGAAAGGGAACCCAAAAACCCCTTAATCGTTTAAACAATGCATTTGAGGAGAGCACGATGGCACTGGGCTGGACCAAATGGCATGTGGTGGGATGTCCTGTGTGTGTCTGTCGCTCCAGCAGTGCCCAGCTTTRCTTTATTCTGCTTGTTTTGGGGTTCAGATACACCCAATAACCTTTTCGCACACCACAGTAACCTTACAGCACCACCAAGGGAAGGGCAGTGCAATGTTACAGACGTTGCAGTGTAGCATAGGACAGAGTAATCAAGCAGATAAACCCACCAAGGGAACCCGTGGTGGAGCTGGGAGGTCACTCTCTCCCTCTTGGTCCTGTGTGGTTATTCACCAAGCTGCAGCCTTCCCGGGGCATCGTGCTGCTAAATCACCTTCCTCCAGCCTACTGCTGATCCAGRCTACACCACAACCTTGTAAAGAGATGCGGCTCCTGCACGGAAACCTGCGCTCCCAGGCAAGGCGGAGGTTTTGCTAACCTGGTCAATACTCAGAAGTGGTTAAAAGTTCAGAATAAACAGCCTGAAAGTATCGAGTTGAGCTGTTATTACTGTTTTAAATAATTATATACCCACCCTCAAATAAAATGCTCTTTTTTTTTTTTTTTTTTCACTGCAGAAACATTGTTGAGGATCTCAACGGTACGGCTCGATAAACTTGTCAAACCCGAATAGTATTTTATGAGAGATTTAAGTACTTTTCCCCAGTTTTTAAACAAAGGCTTCTCTTACAGTTTGGCTAGTAAAACGCTTCTTAGTACCTAGGCCACATGAAAAAATATATTGTTATTTTATGAATAGTGCAAGGTGATGCTATCACTCTTTCTTCCACATTTCAACAGCTTCCTGTTGCTGACTTGTTAGCAGGTATTTTGCAAGATTAAATGGCCTGATGTTATCAGACCATGGGGCAGAGTTCTGCATGTCTGAACTGATCTGATTTACCGAAGCAAGGTATCGGGCTTTCACTGCTGAAAGAAATAATCTTCGTTTTTCATGCCACAAACTAAAAGAAGCTGTCAGGTTTGCATAAACAACGAAAACATATATTTTGACAGGGAAAATTAACTTTTTCCTCTGTTATTTTGTCTAATATTTCTAATGTTTTGTCTATTGTATTCAAGATTGCTTAAAGGAGGAATCAAGTGGAGCAGGCTGCATGCCACTTGCCCGCTGAAGAGTTGCAGGGTTTATCCTTTGGGGGYAGCAGTGGCCTGTGGCCACGCTGGACGTGGCAGCCCTGGGCTCTGGGCTGAGCTCTTCCACTGCCGACCTGCTCGTCCCATATCCTCCCGCACAGAGCGTTAACTCAGCCATCATGCTGCGTCATAAACTTTTCAGTTAAGATCTCAAGAAATTACTGAAGCCACATGGTGTAAGGGAGGGTCCAGACCATGTTCATCTTCCTATTACGAGACAGGAATCCCATCTTGGCCACCACACCTGGCCAGGCAGCATGGCTCATGGGGATAGGCCCTCGCCCCCGGGCACATCCTTCCCTTCTGAAAGCCAGAACATACTGGACTATTTTCCTGTTTGCCAACATGGGCACTAGTCTCTGAAACCACATCTCACATGACAGGTCCACATATATTATATGTGGAACTTTTGTTCCACACATACTTTTGTTTAACTTACTACATAACTAAATTGTAGACCTTGGAGTACTCTTCAAAAGAAACAAAGCAAGTTTGTTAGCTGGTTACAGAGCAAGAGAAAAAAATGACAGATATTCCAGGAGAACATTCTCTATTTTCAATCACTGGGTTGAATTATTTACTCTCTGAAGAGAACCCAATATCTCTATCAGCCCCTTGTCTATATGGCAGCACTTAGTGAGCTCAAACTCATGTTATTTCTGCATTTCCCTTTGCTTCATCTTTGCTGCAAATCTTTGGAGTTCTCCAGAGTTTCTGGCTCTCTATCAGACTACGCACCCTTTGTCAGAGTCAGTGTCACCCTACTCCTGCAAAAGGATTCTCCCTGGTGACAATCCSTACTTAGCTACTGAAATACAGATGTACATACACTTGTTTTAAGAACATGTCTCTCAAAATAAGCATCAATCACAAGCTTGTTAATATTATAGTACTCTTTTGGGCTACTGAGATGCACTTACTGTTTCCTTTAAAAATTAATCTCATAACATGCTCTAAAAAATGAAGAATATTGGATTATGCAATCTTGTCTTGCCATAGTTCATTGGTAAAACTTACTTTGATTTCATTGGAGCTCATYTTCTCCAGGTCCAAGAGAAAGGCAAATTAATTGCACGGTGTAGGGCTCCTCTCTCAGAACAGTTTCCCAGACTCTCCTTCATTCACGGGGAATGTGTTGGTTTAAGGRTCTCAGCTCAATTCCAAAGTGGGAATTTATCTACAGTCAAGTTTATAGTTTAGGTAGGCATCTCCAGTATGAATCACAAAGTTGTTAATCCTCCACAGGTTTTATTAATCACTCAGTATTTATTGAATATGCTGTACTATAAATGTCTTATTAAATCTAAATTGAATGCAGATTTGGAACATAAATGTGCTATAGAAATTTATGAGGGATCTTGGCAAAGAGTAATTTTTTCAGACATTGCTGTGAAAGCTATAGCATATTAGGTTCAGAATTAGTATAAATTACTGTGTGTCAGTTATTGCAGAATGTGTCTGTGGTGATAGCCTTAAAAACCCTCAAACATCTCCTAAAATTCATCACTGGAATTTCCATGGCCTTAAAAAGAACCAGAAAATGAATATACTTCCACATCAGTACAGAGCTTTACTCCCTGAGACAGAGAGGTGCAGATCCCACGTTCTCCATACTAACAGGGATCAGTATTTGCACAAGTGGAGCAGCTTTGGGTTGCAGGATTCAGAGAACTTGTGCACATCCCAAAGGCTGGGAACATGCATGTCAATGATGATTGTTTGGAATTTCAGCAGTTGTTTCTAACATCTAAGGCTTTTCAACCCGGCATGACTGGTCATAGTACCATGATTTCATTCATGAAGATTTCAAGAAAGAATAAGTAGCATTGAATTTGTGGTTCTTTTCTCAGCTCTTATTTAGCTATATTGTTTTAGCCCTGCGGCCTTAGCCTGACCAAAAAAAAAAAAAAAACCAAACCCCAAAAAACCCCAGCAAATGTTCTATTTTATACCCYAAATAGGCCCACTGAGCCATGTGGGACAGCTCACATGCTGTCAGGCCCTCTCACGTGAGAGGTCTTTGCCGGATCAGGGTGCAAGTTTCTGGCAAAGTTCAAGAACATTTTAGATGCAAGAAGTTGGGGGAATACTATTTCCAGCACCTTAGCTACTGTTCATATACTTCATAGAGCGCAGTCCTGAGAGCTTTCTGCAGCAATTTGTGATCGTTTATGAAAGCTCYGAGACAAACACAAGGCAGTTCCAAACCATGAGCATTACCAAACCATGAACATTACCATGGTCAAGCTCAGTGCTGACCCAGCAGCAACAAACCTTGCTGGGAGTCTCCACTGTCTACTAAGGAACACAGACCAGGTCTCCTAAGATGCTCTATACTGCTCTATCAATCTGAGATGTCTTTTAAAGGAAAAGCAAACCTACCACAACAATTTCACCSAGCTTACAAACCAAGCTGTTAGCGACTGCAAAGCCTCGACCTCCCTCACACCAAAGGACTCCCATATGTCTGTGCTGGTGGCCGGTCTCAAGGAAAAAGAAACAGACACAAATGAAGACATTGTTTCTATGGGACTGAACTGTGACAGTGCTACTGGCTTTGTCTGCTGTACAAAAGAGCAACGATAAGCATATCATTGCAAAACAGCAATGATAACMATTCCCATTTTAACTGTTGAAAGAAGATATCAAACAGCAAATGTTAGCACATCTACCTGCTGAATCAAAGGCAGGACAGGCCTTGCTGGTAACTACCCGGTGCAATCACAGCTCAGGAGGTTTCTCCCTGCCTGGGACAAAGCATTTTCTGTACCTTCTTCCTTTTGGCTGGCTCCGGGTATACAGCAACTAGATTCCACCAACTTCAAAAGGGAAATGTGTTCCATGTCCCCTTATCTGTAAAGTCTGAAGCTTACACGAAAAAATACAAATCTTGAAACTTTTCAAAAATGGTATTTTTATGCGTTGTGTTCACAGTCTTTTTGTTTCTGAAGCTACAAATGCCAGAATGGTCTCCTTGCTAGAGGTATGCAAACCTTCTATTTTCTACAGAAGAACAAGGCATCAGTCTTGAAAGATTTAACCTTTTTCAACAGAAAATAGCAGTTGTTGGYTAAGAAATGAACACCACCAGTACCATAACCAAGAAAGAGCGTCTATCAAGAAATCTTCAGCTTGGAGGTTAGAATAAATTTGAGGAAAGACAAAACAATGGAGGAGAAGTTAATTGGTCCAATATTTATGCTTAATTTTAGGACCATGCCAAATTTATTTCATGATCTGTACCGAGATTTAACACACAGCCATCACCTCCACAYGTCCATTTCCTAGAGGACCATCTCTGTTTCCAGCAACTCTGGAAGCAAATGTAAACCTTATCTTAATCTGTCTCTACGGAAATATGCTTCCATTCAGACAGAGAAGAAAGGAACTAAGAGGAACAGGCTTCGCTGAGTAGCGGCATGGGCAGTCCAGGTAGTTTCTAGAGGAGAAAAAAAAAAGCTTACATTGACTATGTGCTTTCTGCAGAGCAAATCAATGTCCTATCACTTATAAGACTGACACATCCGTGATTTGTTTCCAGCCCTGCACTTGATTAAAGGACACTCCACATCCAGAGCAATGTTGTTGTACAGAATGCCTATGTTATCAAATAATAAACTAACTGTCACAATATTGGCTCAAAGTTTGGGAATTTTCTAGCATAGGAAGATTAAGAAGATTACAGTTCAAATAAGTACCATTTTTAACTAATTGTTTGCAGATACAGCATAAAAGTGCTGCCTTTGAGAAAGTAGTATGATTATAATTTTATAGGTGAAACTCAGCAAACACATAAATGCTCTAGACTTGCTTAAATCTGTACTTAGACGTTCATTTAAAGGGAAGCTGCATATACAGAGCTCAAGAGTTGTCCTAGCATACTGGTAACTGCTTTCAGTCCAATTTCCTAAACTCAGAGTTTCTTGTACTCACACAGACAGTTCTTCAAATCTAGTCTACAGACCAGTAGACCAAGTCTTCCCTCTCCCTGCACTCCCATACACACACAGACACATTCATGGAAATTCCCTCTACAAAACCACTAGAGGCTCCCAAATCTTTTTCTAACCATTAATAACCTTTTTCTACAAAGAAGAAGGTTACAAAGACCATTGCACGTACACCATGCACATGACATACTGCTGCATGTCTAATTAGGAGCCACAAGCATCCTGCCACTTCCCATAAAACACAGGGAAATTAATGTCTCACTCACATTCTCCCAAGACTGGAGGGAATCTGGGTTAAAACTAGAAGACCTAAGAACAGAAAATACTACAGCATATCAGCAAAGTTTTCACTACTTTCCATCCTGAAAGACACACTGGGTTGCAATGCTAGTCTCTGATGGTCTCTTGTTGGAGCAAGCAGTCTGGCTGATTTCAGAGGACCTACTTGTACMGGCAACTGCTCATCCGTGCTTGCCCAGGTGGGTCTGCAGCCCTTCAAGCAACAGACATGAAGACAGTTCTTAATTATCTTAGTTCTTAATTCCAGCTGAGACAGGGGCTCAGTGGGTGACCTTCTGCCACTTGATCTTATGTCAAAATCAAAACCAAGTAAAAAAGTACGAACACACTGAGAAGCAGATGCTCTGAGCCAAACTTTTCTGGGTAAATATATTGTGAAGCACACAAGTCATACCATTTCAAACTTCAGGAATCTGTATATATTTATACAAAATTCTGCTGTTTCTCCACAATAGGTTCATACTCTAGAAGAAATCCAGCAGACTGAAATTAATAATGCATTAGAACAAACACCAGTGCATTGTTTCCCATTTAAGGAACTGACAGGATATAAATAAACCCTTACTCATATTCTATAATTTAAATATAGACTCATTCTCGCTCAGAATAACAACTGCACCTTTCAGAAAAATAACAGATGCAAATATTTTCAATAGAAATCTGAGGAATTAGTCTTACTCTCCAATGCAAGGAGAACAGAGCTTTTGCTGTCACTTTTGAGACAGCAGCACGGGAACAGCACTCAGCTCACCCYGCTCTGAACATTCCTGCAGGCTGGATCAGCACAAGGCAAGCTAGGGCCATCCCCTGCTTTTGATGCTTTACCTGAAGGAACCCTTCCCTCAAAGCACCCAAATGAGGGGGCACATTTGCACATTGCCACACTTGCACCMGCATTGCCTTTCATCAGCCCCCGACTTCTCCTCTTGCAGAGCACAAGCAGGACGTGTATGGAAACATGGATATAAATACTTGTGCCAAATAATTAACAACTTATTTAAAAATCATAAACTGGAACGTGGATCAGGCTGCACAGACACAGAATTCTATTGCAGAACCTGTCAGGACGTTGTCTTGCTAGCACAGAAATGGCAGCAGCGAGAATGTTTTTCTTTCTCTGTGGGCTAAAGTTATTAGACTAACATGATTATTCATGTTCACCAGGCAGCTGAATTATTGCACATTTACACATCTCCAGCAATATCTCAGAGTAAAACCAGAGAGAACCTGTGCAAATGTTTTTAAAAAGTCATTTTAAAACCTGAAATACAGAGAAAGTTCAGTTTAATAAGGTACTTTACATTCTAACAGAGCAACAAGATCATTTTTCCTTTAAATTCACAGTAGAGAAAGCTTGTTGCATGGTATATTATTAGTCTTTTCATTTTGATTTTATTTACAAAATGAATAGGCTAAGAATATCTCACTATAAAATTTACTGCAGCATGCACAGCATTTGTAATGAACAAGGAAATAAAACAGGATTGTAAAACATTTTCATTTGCTTATACTATCATTTGTGCAAACAAGCATCTCATGAACAAACCATTTTAAACAAACAGAATTTTATTAGCGTGCGGTACAGTAAATTGTGGTTATTTCTCATATAACTTTGTTATATGTCAACCACTGATTTCCTTTTTATGTAAATGAAAGCCCATAAAATGATGCAATTACCCTCCATCCATGCATTAGTTTAAATGCTGAGGTGCTACAAAAGCCATTTATCTTTCATCCTTTCTGTTAGGCTGCAAGTCAGCTCTGAGGTTTAAATTTTGTTTAAAAGTTCTTGGCTAATTGATCACTTTAGAGATGCTTTAAACACAGGTAAAACACCGACAAAGACTTTAAAGTAAGCTTTCTTAATGGATGAATTGTAACTATCCATCATTCTGCTTMCCACTTCCCTACTACCATCCCATTAAAGCTAATAAGTTCTATTAAAGCTGTTAACATGTGGCATCTGTTAATGGAAAGTATATAATGCACAAAGCATGAAGGGGACCTGAGGGCTCATAGAAGTGAAGTTTGGAACAGAAAGGCAAACCCTAAACCATTCACAAAGTTAATGCAACTACAGGTCAGCGTTTCAGGCCTGTCTCGGGGAGAATTCCCATTTAAAGCCTTGCCTGAGCAGAGGCAGCGAGGTCGGGTTTACCAGCACAGCCGTTMAGTGCACATGTTATATTTCAAAAGTTTCAGCAGATGAAACTTAGAAGTTGAAGGAAAAAGCACACTGAGAAAACAATGTGACACATGACAAGCCTGGATCTCTTTTGGAGGGCCTGTGCTCTAAATTATTGAGATTAAGTTTGATCATTGCTGAAAGAACACAGAAATCCCCAAACCTGCATGGCAAAGGCCGTAATAGGTGCTCTTAATGTCTGCTGTTAGCTGATTACCAACATCTTGAAAGCATTGCTCCAGCAGGCCTTCTCGCAAGCTTCTGCCATTTGGATGCTCTTTCAGGACCAGAGCGTGCATAATAAAAAGTGCTTGACTGGAGGCTTCAAGGACCTGTGTGCAATCAAAAGCTTTGAACTATTCGTAGCTTGGGAGACTGCTTTGCTTGTTACTTGGGGGACTATCAGAACATATTATAATGACCAAAGCCAGCCTATGTAGTAACAGCTGTGAATGTAATCCAAAAATTAGCTCATTAATTCACAGGAAAGTATTTTCTACTCGTCTTTCATTACAGAAAATGTGTCTGCCTGTTAGCAAAATCTAAAGCTTTTACTGGAACTTTTAAAACATTAACAATGCACATGTGCCTTTCTATGCCTTAGTGAGAGATTTATTAAGTTTATTCTCTAATCTCTGTTTACAAGCAGAAATATGATGAATATAAATCAGCTGAAATAAGATTTCAAGCTACAAATCCAGTTTTGCTATTTTTTCGATGTCATTATGTTATTTTAAACCTCCAATTAATTATTTTCTTTGTTGGCTTATTTATTTTTTAAAACTTCACTCCACTTGACCTTTCTATTTCTTGGAAAAATGTTCAAAGTTGGAAATAACTCTAGATGTTGTCTGCTAGTGCTTATTTGCCATACACAGCATGCTAAACTCAAGCTGAGGCTTAGGAGCTTCCAGAGGGATACGAGATGTTAGCGGGTAACGCGAGGGGCAAAACTGGAAACCAGCAGTAGGAAATAGTATCACAGTTGGGCTGTGAATGTTATTAAGTATAATTCAGGCTGCGGTCATGTTTAGTACTCTAGCTGTAAACAAGAGCTTTAACATATCTTACTGCTGTAAAGCAGCTTAAGACATACTCTTTCATAAACACTTTAAAATCTAACCTGACAAAGACACTTTCAGGATTCATATCCTGCATTTACGGGGAATCAGCAAGAATTTTACTCTAAAGCAAAAGCAATTTTTGCCCCCATCAGTAGGAAACATGAGACACAGACAACCTTCTCCCCTAACAAGAAAGCTCTCTGTGCTTGTTTCCCACTGTTCTCTCCCATATCCCTACAAGAACATTTCTMTATACACACCCAAATCTCTAAATTGCTCAGCTAGGGCATTAGTCCCTGTACGTGCCATCAGGATCGTAGACCACAGCTATGTTGCTCTTTATCTCCTGTTCATGAAGGGCATTTCTCAGTCTCCCTCCTTGCCTCTCATACCCAAAGAGGTCCCTTTCATCATTGACGATCCTTCCTCAAGTCACAACCTGCCCCTATTCCCAGTTCCAAGAGAGGCAGTTCCTCAGTCTGATTATTCTTCAGGTGGTGACTTTTTTTAAAAAAGTCAGATATTTGTTTAAAAGAAAAAAGGCAGATTTTGAGCCCATGCAGAGACCTTGCACAGGAGCCAGGACAGCGGTGGGCAGTAGCTTCARGAGAGGTTTGCAGCGTGCCACAACAGCACCTTCAGTCTGGTAAGAGATTCGCTCTTGAGCACATTTAGAGCACCAGCAGCTCAGGCCTCCACAAACCATCCAAAGCTTTCACTTCTACAGGCCAGCTGTAGTCCATATTCTTAAAAAAGTCAACTGCTAACGGGAAATCAATACTGCTATGTCTCTCCTCTCTAGCCCCATGCACACAACATTAATTGCAACTCCAAGCCACAGTTCTGATCCCATACAGTGTTTAAGCATACATCAAATTTTTAGTACAGAAATGATCTTGCTGAAGTCAAGCATCACTTATTTAAAAGCTCTGCTAAGTCAGGGCCTTCCTCATTTCATAGAGCTCTAAAGAAKCACAAGGTACCAAAGAGCTGCATCCGAAGCTATTGCCCACACCTGGGCCTAACGGCATCCTCACCGACACCTGCCTAAGCCAGAGCCTTCAGGGAAGATGATGAGCTTTAAAATGCACCTCCTGAGTGATGAGACTGGCCCACAGCTGTGATGGGGTTTAAAACATGTGCAGTCAGATCAGTTGTGTTGAACACTTGCAGCCAACCAACTTTTGCTTTAAAATAAATAGTATGTATTTATTCCCAAATATTTTCCACCTAGTTTTCTTATTTTTAAGTAAATTATTACTGCATAAACATAGCAAAAGATTTTCTAAGATGGTTATTAAAGTTGCGAATCACTTGTTTCATGAAAAAATAGAATGAGTATTTTCTCATTCTATTCAAAAATAGTATGAGTATTTTCTCTTACTTATTACTTATACTAAATACTAATACTAAATACTTAATACTAATACTAAAAATAATAAACAAAAGATAAACAATGTGTGGGTGGACAAAGCAAAAGGCTGGGAAAAAAAAAAAAAAAAAAAAAGAATGCTTTGAGGTGATATTCCCCTAATGCTAAACATTATATTTCAGCAGTCGGTAGCAAGTGATGACACTGCTAACTAAATGTTTATGCAGTAGGTATCAAAACCCCAACCCATTGCACCAAAATTATCTCACCAAACATTAATTAATCCAGGTTATGCTCTGAACAATGAACTGATTTGCCACAAAGAGGAAACTACAGCATACGTGTTTTTTTTTCCCCCCTCCCTGCAATACTGCAATAGAGAATCACCCCTCCTCAGAAAACAGCTCTAAGTACTTCACTTTGGTCAGAGGCTCTAAAACMTCAGTTGTTAAGCCCGCTGACAATAAAATGTCTTTAACTGTATAATTAGCTATGCAGTGCTTTTAATTGGACAATAAACTCCGAAGTGCCATGGAATCTAGCACAGCGTGCTCAGGACCACACACTCATTAGGCAAGGCAAACTTTTAATTAATGCRGGAGCCTGACGAGAGCCTATTTCTGCGTGGCCACGAGGGAAAGATTCGGCATGCTGCTTATATGCTTTACAGGARGGGAACAAGGTTGTTGTGCTACAGCCTAGGAGTTAAAACAACTATTAATTTTAAACTAGTCCAATCTCTAAAGTCTGCTCAGTGAGCGCGTGAGCAGAGCGCTGGCCTGGCAGACGGACAGGGTCTCCTCGCTGCGCACTGCTGTGCYGAGGAGGAAGAGGAGCAGTGGGAGCCGTCCTCCCACCTCTCCATGGCAGCCTCTGCCCCGTGAGCAGCAACACGGCTAGGGAATTGCAGGCTGTGGAATAGGAGCTATGTAYCCCAAAAGCAGCACAGGCACAGCTAAAACATGCAAAACTCAACAACYGCACGAGCAGAACTGCAAAAGCAGTAAAGGAGCAATCCAACAGAGGCCAAGGGGGCAAAGCCGCRAGTACCGAAACATGAGAGGGGAGACCCCATTTTCTCCAATAGGTCAAGCCATTACAGCTGCTAAGCAGAACTGAGGAAGAAAGTAGCTGCCAGAGAATCTCAGCAAGTTTTTAGTCCTCATTTATACAGGTGAGGAGTATTTTAAATCRATGAGCTACTAGTTTCCACAATGGAATATTTTGTGCACACGACCCCTTTTCTCCACATACATCATGGAAAGGGCAGGATGGGTGCCGAAGATAACAAGATAACAAAAGGGTTTTGTGTTGTAGTAAAATATGAACAGGCTGCACACTGGTGCCACTTCTAATCTTTAATATTACACACAGGATTGATTTTTATTTTTACAGTGACCTGCAGAAAACTTGGCTATTACCTAGTGCTAACATCTAATTGGATTCTTCTTTCACCAAGGATCTCTGTGAGTGAAACTGTGCGTAGCTGTTTGGAAGGGCTTAAAAACATTTCACTCCATTTGGCTGCTCTTAACACCATCCACCCACCCTTCTCCTTTCACCTCCTGCAAAAGACGCACTTTCAAAGCTGCACATTTTTTACTATATTTATACAAAGCCAGCACCTGTGGAATTTTACTGCAATTCAGCAATAAACAGGACAGTAACGGAGGCTCAGTGTGGTCGTGCTGATAAAATCGCTGTGCTGTACAAGAAAATTAGTAAAAAGACTTATTTTTAAAATTAAAATGTTTATGGAAGAATAAGCACTTTAACATCTCATTAGAGCTCAGTCCTTCGAGGTGCTGAGCACATTGGCCATGACCCAGGAAAACACTTAAACACCAGCCTATCTGGCAAGTAATCCCACATACTCAGGCCTTCAGGCCCTCAACATACAGCACACACTACTGCAGTAAGCAGGCAGCTTGGATAGAGATAGAGACACAGTATAGGGCCCCACAGCCCAGAAACTGTTTCACTGTGGTACACTGAATAGGAGAAAAAAAAATGCTATTTGCTGCTATTCATCCCTGCATTACAGCAACCCAAACTCTGTCCCTGGAAGAACAGTATTCTACAAATCTGGCACTGAGGACGTATGAGAAAATTTAGTAAAATTCATTTTTATCTTCTTAGGAAGTTTGGCTTGTTTCTGGGGAAAAAATATATATATCAGAATTGTATGATTATTTTAGTGTCTCTACCATCAGCAAAAGATCTGCTGAAACCTGTAGTTTCATAAATACTGTCTAAAGTGAATCAGGTATAGGGTAATAGCAATTCTTTAAGTGTATTACCTAAATTGTTATACCTTTATCAAATATAGTCCAGATATACAATCTCTTTTTTTTTCTTCCATCTAGCACCACACAAAAAAGAAAAACCCAACACTCTGGCAACAAAAATAATAATTCAAAGAAAAAACGTAATGCAGAAAGCCAACAATATTTACATTTAACAGATTGTAGCATTTTGGATTTCAAAAGACTGAGCCCAAGGTAATTAAAACTTTGGTGGCCTTTCAGTTTTTAAATTGCAAATAACGGATAACAAAACCTAGCGAGTGAGGTCTTTCTGCAGCACATGTGGCCTGAGCAGTCCGTGCTGTCAGGGTTTGACAGGTGTGTGCCTGTGCACTGCTAGCACGGCTGCTGCGCCGAGTTACTCATGAAACCCGAGAGTGTTTGTAAACAGTCTGTACTTTCTCAAAAGTGCCCTAGAGATTTGTTACAGGAAGTCAAATTGCTCAAATCTACCTAATTTGGCACGATACGTTGAAAGCATGCTTGAGTGATCATAATTGCACTGGGACTGACTTCATTTAGCAATCTCTAGGTATACCTTTCCAATAACAACTGCAGGCGATATAAATTCAATCTCTTGTTTGTTTCTGAAGGTGATTAGCCTAAGAAATTTGGAATTTAAACACTCATAATTGCAAAGTATTATTTATATGCAATTTTGATTTATTAAATAAAAAATCCTTTTTTCCTTCTCCTCCAGGAATCATTTGAGTTGCTTTGGAAAGTGAAATGGACAGCAAACAAATGAAATAAAAAAGATAATCATCACAGGTGGTGAGTGCTGTTGGTGAAACGAGCATTTTTTTTTTTCCTGCTACAATATATAATATCATACARGAGCATACAAAACTACACAAGAGCATAGAAGATTCTGATGGATTTTTTGCTATGGAATACCTAGGGATACTTGGATTAATATTARCTTGTATTCAATTCAACACAGAAATATGTGCAAAGATAAGGCAAACTGTGCAAATCAACAAAAAGCAAGGCAAAGAGAGGTCGAAAACATGCCCTTTTCATTGCAAGTGTGGCAATCAGTGTTAATCAAAATAACCAACAAGGTGGGATGGAAAATGCATGCTTGGTACACCTATTCAATACTTTTAAACCAATTCATCTAATCTGTGCTTGCAATCTTTTTATATCAACCTTCCACAAAAACTGTTGTGGGTAATCCCAGGATGGACGGGAACTTGCCTGAAAATTAATCCTAGAAAAATATTTGCAGAAATAAAATACTGAATTCACAAATTCTCRGGCAACATTTTCAGCAAGATGCTAACTCAAACAAGTAAGGAACTTGCTTGTTTAATAAGGAATAAAAATATTACATGACTTTGATATAAACCCAGAATGCCTGGATTACATTTAAAATAAGTACTGTCAATGGTTTATAAAGCTTATTCACAAATTAAGAATGGAAAAAAGTTAGAGAGAAAAGATTTCAAACAAGAAATGTATGAGAGAGAATTCAAGATGTCAGAGAAAAAGCTAAGAACATCTTGCTTGGCCCTAATCATGAACAAATCCCTGGATAGCTTCCTTGTTCTAACTAAAAAGAAAAATATGGAGATCAAGGAAAATTACATGAAACCTYCACAAGGGTTTACCCTGTTGCCCCAAACTTGTCCTGTCAGGAAGGAACAATTTTATTTCCCAGGGAAATAAAATAAAAAAAAAATAATAATAAAGCAGAGCAAACCTCTCTTCCACACTGACTTCATCATCTTTATAGTCATCTTCTTTCTCCTCAAATCCTAATCTGAATTTAGCAAAATCGCTGCTCATGAACAGGCCCCAGGGAAGGACAACAGCGCCAAGGATGTGGAGGCAAAGGCTGTGGTGCTTGCTAGAAATGAAGGATGGATCTTCCAGACATTTCTGAAGCCCTTTGGAGGCTAGAGGAAATTGTGGGGTCCCACATAGCAGACAAAAAGCTTTCATGAGAAAACACAGCTGAAATTCACACCAGCAGGTGTATCAAATAAAGATCAGGGGTAGAAACAGATCAGCTGTGGTGTGCTAGGAGAGCAAAGGCTTCCTTAGACCAACCAAGCCGTTACTGCAAGCTTAACATTAAGTTTATTTTATTGATAAAGTAACAAATTAACCAAATTGTTGCTAAAATAAAGCCAGACTTCAGGGTGAGTGTGTTTTTATAAGGAACTTGTGCACAGTCTGTTTCAAACTAGGTGGGACTTCCACCTACTCAAGCAAATAATTTAGTGCTATAATTTAAGCCATTTCCCCTCCAGCAACACTACTGCTTATCCAAAACATCGCCATTTATTTTTAAACTAAACATATTATTTATCTGATGAGAGGGAAGAGAACAGAAAGAGCTGCACAACCTGGACATTCATCACTGTTGTTTGTGCTCCTTGAAGGACATTGTTGAATTATTGCTATAAACATTTCACATTTGGCTAAAGGCTGTTGATATAAACAAGAATTTTTCCTCATTAAGGCAACCTGATGCAGTTTGAGAAGTTGATTTGTCAAGAAAATTAATTAAAGGCAGATATGATTTGTAGCTATTTATACTAAAACATCTATAAATACAAACATCCCCATTAAAATTAAATTACTGCTAATCTGATCTTACTAACAACCATTTCAAAACACACACACATGCAGATATGATGCCCTTATTCAAATTCAGAGCTGTGTAGCACAGAATCCCAAGCTAATGCTCATCATTGTAYGTAGGTGGGAAAACGGTTTTCACACTAAATTTTTCTTTTGTCTTTAAGATTTTTGGAGAGGCCACCTGAAAATTGTTTCCTCCTCCAGATTTCCCATATTCACAGYGTGATTTAAGAGAACTTTGGGAGGACGAGATGGGATGTAACCAGCCAATCAACACAAGATGCTTCTTCCTCTTTCTCTCTAATCTAGACTTTGCATAGGCACATCAGTCAGACCAAGTACCCCTGAATCAAGGGAGACCAGTCTGTGGCAGCAGTCAGCAGCCCGCAGGGCTGACAGATGTGACACAGTCTGCAGGAGCCTTGTGCCTTGGGGGCAGCACATGGAGGGTTAGAGTTGGCACTAGAAATGGCAGCAGAAACCTACCTTTAGGCATCTCGAATGATCCTTTAACTTGGGTAGATGCTGATTAAGATCCTCTTACAACTTCCATCTGACTTTACTTCTTTTGATCTTTCATGAAAGTTAGCAAATTAATGTCGTGACTACCCAAACATTTGTTCTGCAGTTCTTGAGAATCCAGTGGGCACAAATGTTGTTTGTCGCTTTCCAGGATCACGCATATCCAGGCTTAAATTCTAGGCTAATGAAATGGGGTCACATCAGTTGAATTTTCTTACCTATTGGAAATACTTGACATGCTCTGATAAAAAAAGGCAAAGACTAACCTGCGCTACGAAAGAAATTAGACATGAAAAGGAATARGGAACCAGAGCTATCTAGTTTAGGTCATGGGAGGATATCTCATGTCATAGCTAACAGTCTCTTGACGATTAAAGAACTTGCTCTCAAAAAACAGATGAAAAAGCCTGAATTTGTCTTCGGTTAAAGGAAACAGACACCTCTTGATTTAGGAGAAGCCACCTTTTCGTTCCCAGCATTAGTGATAATCCTGTAAGATGCTGAACATCTTCATGTCACTGTTAATTGAGTCTGCTAATTGCAGCATTCAGCACCTCCCAAGCCACGTACATCACAGGGCCTGATAGAGTACATATTTACAAAGAGGGCCTTTGGAAAGTCTAGATTAGTCTCAGGACAACTTGAAAGGCAAGATAAGAAAGCTTAAGGGGACTCTTCCTCTCCTGTAGCAGACAAATGAATTAGAACTGGAGGCTCCAGCAGTGGTCAAAGGGAAGGGATAATGTGGTGATGAAGAAGACCTTAAATCATTTTGTTGTATATAACTGTCACTCGAAAGAAGATCTGGAGATGTAGAGAGAAAACAAAGTTATCAGTCAAAATAAATCGGGCAATTTTGAGGATGTAATTGGTAGGTTGGGTATGTAGTTTTGCTRCAAACTACAAAATGGTTGTCACTTTTTGAAGGGTCTTTTTCACATTATTCACATGAAATAGCTTTTGTTTAATCAATTTAAGTAATGCATCTACTTTTAGTATTTCATTTCTCTCATGGGAGAGTCTCATAAACTGTACAGTATTTCATTTTGCACAGGCAGAACAGCACCCTGGGGSTGAGGGGGTTCTCTCTATGTTGCTGGTGTAAAATTCCACAGAAATGAGCCCAGGGAAGTGGGATTGAAAAGAGAGGAAAACAAAAGCAAAGTTTAAGGAAAGATATCCCATGAAAATAATTTTTTTAAAAAATCCATAATCTGTCAGTAAACTTCCTGCCACATTGCACAACTCAGCCAAACTTCGAAAGTATTTTTACATTTACCACCTGGACTGCTGGGATGTACAAAGCATAGGGTTACCCTACGCTACCCTTCCCCTTACAGAAGTTTAGTCCAGAAAAATTTTGATGATTGCATAGACTCTTCCAGGCTTTCCAAACATCTAGTATTTCCGCCTTTGACAACTACCAACATCCAGAGGTCTTGGACACGTTGTATACTACATGAGACTTAACAGCACAGTTTTTAATGGAACTATGCGTATAGATCGAGTTGTTTGCACTAAACAAGTACGTTTGTGGTTTCTGTGAAGCAGTGTGTGGATCCCCTGCATGCAAGTCAGGGAGTGGGACTGAAGGTAGTCCCAAGAATGAGATTTACTGCTTGCTCTTGCAGGAGACAACTCTTCTCCCCAAACATTGCAAAGTCAACCAAAAGCATTACTGAGATACTACTGCATATAAAAATATTTGTAACAGTTCCCTGGAAACTTTTTACCTAGAAAATCCTTTTTTTTTTTTTTTTTGCTTTAATGCAGATACCTCTTTTGGGGACTATTTGCATACACATAAAGACTGAATGGAAAGGGTGAAAGAAGCATGTATCTCATAGAAAATGAGAACACAGAAATCGTGTCACTTCTCAGAATAGTTGGCTGTCAACAGCTGCATTTAAGTGGGCTGCACCCATTACAGGGATCTAAGCTGTCATCAAAATGAATTAGGGGCTTATCTGACTATAGCTAGATTTTATATTCTGCTGACAATTAATTGTCTGCCTGGCAGCCTTATGAAAACTAAGCTGGTAAAAGTAGTAATACCTGGTAAGAACAGAAAGTATATAGATTATTTTTTCCTTTCATAGTGAAGTACTGCATTTTTTAAAAGTCATCCAAAGAGGCTTCTTTCCCTATTTGTCAGTATCTTCCACTACTAAAACAACAGTTGTCACAATCGYATAGCTCACAGATTGCTCGAAAAGCAAAACCAGTGCTTGTGTCAATTCCACATCTCCTGAGTCAGGTAACTGATAAGTAATACTGATGTGCAAAAAATATGTCTTTATTTTAAATTTAACTTAAAAACAAAGAACTGAATCTTAATTTGTCTAGAATCATTTGTGATACAGGGTAGTAGTAAAGCAAAATATGATACCATACAACATACTAACATATTGTTGCATAATACCAGAATATTAAAATAACTTTAACTGACCTGATTCTTCTTACACCAGCTTTGGAGGGAGAAAAAGCAGAAATAAAGCAGGTGTCAGTCTATTTGCCACCTCTCCAATTCCATAGCTTTCTCCACTGTGAGCTCATTTACATTAAAATCTGGAGAAGTACCCCTATCCTAGGGCTCACTGGCAAAGCACTGCCAATAGTGCCTACAAGTGCAAGAAAATTTTGCTGCTGTTTTGAGGACCAACAGGAGGAGAGATGCACAGCAGTGATTACACGTGTTGCTGGCTTAGGGTTCTTTCAAGGGACCAGCAAAGACTGGGACATGCTGCATGGCACCTGGCTCTCTTTCCACCTGCTGCCATCTTACACCTACCTGCCTCCTATGCCGGACTGGAAGAAAGGGAACTGCCAAAGGAATGTTCTTCTTTGCCAGGAAAGCTCTCTGATGCCTTGARCTAACTCAAATCTGGCCTCTAGATGCCCAAGTACAAGATTACAGGGAAAGATCAAGTGAAAAGTGCTCACTGAGCAGAATTAAATGTATATTTTAAACCTGCTTTAAAAGCTTGAATAATGAGTATTTTGGAATGCAGCACAACGGAAARGTACAGCATATGTTTTACTAGAAAATAAGAGGGGAGATGGTAAAAGAGGAAAGTATATATTTGGTGACTGTGTTTCTATGCTTGTTTGCCCAAAAAAAAAAGGAGAACCTCACTGACTATATCAGAGTAAACACGATAACAMCCAGCTCTGGCAAAGAATGGCTGCCTACGTCCTGTCTGCAGGCTCGAGGGACGAGTATTCACTTTCACAGCTCATTGGCAATTTGCTGCACTATGGTGACTCCACAGGCAATGCGCTTTCCACCTGTGAAGGTGCAAAGCCATTTGTCATTCTCATGTGAGTACCAAACACACTTTCTTTTTTTCTTAATACGACACCTTGTGTGCTGAAAATACAAATGCCCAGTATGCAAGCTTCCCGTATAGGAAGTGGGGAATTTCAGCTCAATCACATTGATGTCCTCTGAAGAAACAAGACCATGCTGTAACACYGGCTTGAATAGCAGCATCTCCAATGCTCTCACAAAAATAAACCATCACTGCCTTCCTAATTTTTCTTACTAATTTTCTTACTGTGCTCTCAGCACAGTTTAGTTGCTTGTCACTAACATTGAGGTGAGCTCAACTACAACATGGTATAAAAGCAGAAACCAAAAAGATTTTTCACTATAAGTCATAGTCCAACAGTCCTTGCCCATCTATTACCTCCAATTTTGTGTGCACAATGCAGCAAAAAGAATGCTGTGCTCTCCTGATTCCACATCATCTTTCACCGAGCTCTGACAATTGCAGGACAATCTAGACACGGCGGAGGGTTGCACAAAGATGACGGAGCTTTGGGCCATGGTTGGCAGGCTTCAGATCTGCCAGCAGGTCCCAAATGTAGTCAYGTTTATGAGAACCATTTTGTATTTTGGGTTGCAAAGTCAATGCAACATATTAGGCCAAACAAATTGCRCTAATCTAGAAAATAGGATGACATGGAAAACAGTAATTCGACAGAAGCTTAAATCAAAAAAAGAAAAAGATAAATTAAAAAGTTTTTTGTTACGCTTACCATCCCAGCATATAAGACTAAAACGCTATATATGCAAAACTGTAAAAACGCAGCATCTCTGGATCATTTATATGCAATTCATCCATCCTGCAGCAGACCAAGAATCATAAAGAAATGAGTTTGACAACTCCTACTGATTCAGTAAATCATAGAATTGTCCTACATTTGTCTCTCTGCATTTGTGAATCAACATCAGCTTTCTAAATTAGTCCCACCAATCCTATAAGAAACATGCAATTTTGTCCTTGATCCTCTGGATCCTGGACTCTTTTTGATCAAGTCATGTAGATTTGGGTTCCAAAAGTCCAATAGCAAATATCAACTTGGGCTACAAGATTTGAACTCAACCATTCTTCCCAAATCCAAAAGTTGGTAAAGAGAAAAGGGAGGTGTTGCAGGTCACCTCTCAATGCAGATGAGTTTAATGAAATCACAGTGAAAAGCTTCTGTTGTGCAGTGGGTGATTTTCAAGTGCTAATAAACCAGCCAGTTTTGCTAAGAAACACTCCAGCTCCCAAGATTGTAATAAATACACCAGCATCCTGCCAAACTTCAGTGTAAACAATAGAGCATTTTCTGGTATCAGAGCACAAAAAGCACTGTAACTAGCATAACTTGCCCCTTAACTTCAATTCAAGGCATCCACCAAAAACATTATCCCCTGGAAGGGAGGGCTTATTTAAACCTGCAACACCAACCTTAGCCAAAGAGAGCAAGATGCTTGACATTAATAAGGTGTTCCATGCCTGAAAGACCATAAAGGGAAAACATTAACTAGGTGTTACAACAAGGGGATATGAAGTGGCACGAAGTGTGTAAATGTCATAAGCTCTCTATAAGGCSTCTATATTAAAAGTCTTCCTCATCTTAGCCTCTCTAGGTGAAATGCTTTCCTTCTGCTACTCCTTTTAAAATATTTTGATAACAAGAGTGAAATGATAATTTTAGTGATGGCTGGTTTGTTGGATGTCAGCATAGATGACAGCACTGGAGAAAAAGAAGACTACCTGACCTGATAACAAAAGCAAATATATTCATATTAAAAGGTGTTTAGGGAATGCCACAGATGTAACAAAATATAAGCTGTGCTTCCTACCATGAGCATTTACAGCCTCATGTTTATGTTCTTGATGTACTTGGTGAAACCATGGGGCTAGACATAYGTATTAACGCACGCAAGGCTGGAACCCGTGAGTCTAACCCAGCAAGGTTATTGAACTCATCACCCGAACGGAGCTATTCATAGTCCTAAATAGTTTATTACGCAGGTATTGAAGGAGCAAGCCCTCACAAACAAGAGATGCTAGAGCTCTCAAAAGAAATACGTTTGGAAAGGGCAGGGTTGGAGCGATGATGTGTTAAAACGTGATTTGATGAGATGGTTTGGATATATACACAAGCTGAACACAAACCAATCTTAAAACTATAATAAATTGACTACAGCATTTTCTATGCATAGGTAAAAAGTAAAAAAAAAAAAAGTAGCAGTATTCTGCTAGGGCTAAATATTTTATAACAACTCCTAAGGACTATTTTAGTTGCTAATTCCTTGTACAATCAGAAACTAGTTTAAAATCACTGGGAGACTTTCCAGGCAGAGACATACTCAGCTGGTGGACAGGAGGCTGCAGGGAGGGCAGCAGCTCGCATGCACATCGCAGCCCAGCGCAGGCTGCACTGAAATACTCCTGCATTTTACTTGCACTCTTATCTCTGCCTCAGACAGCAATATGAATTGCTTCACATAATGTTTTTTTGTTAATGAAAAGAGTGCTAAAGTGCTGCACGGAGTACCTTCCCCCAGCTTTGACACTGCCATTGCTGCCTGTGATGAATTAGGGCTGTGCTTGAACCACAAGACCAGCAAATTAGCAGTTAATTAGGAGTTGATAAATAGCAGAGCGGCACAGTCTCTCTGATTTAGCTTGTTTTCAGCTGCTGCCCTTCTCTCCTATCTTGAAACAGCAAGTGTTTATGTGCTTGTAACAAGTGCCTGAGTGGGCTGCCGGGCCTGCACTTCGTCATGGCTGTGCCGTGGCCCCCTCCCACACCGCTCGCTTACAGAACCTGCCTGGCAGAGCAGCTTTATCAGTATTTATCCCCAAGATAAAGAGCTGTGACAGTGTTTTAAGAGAGAAATTATATGGCTGTTGCGGTAGGGAAGGGAGTGTTTCCTCCGATCCCTCTGCAACTGGACATGGAGCTGCTGCTTATGGTTGACTGATGATGCATCTTAACACCTCAGACAGACCCTTGGCTCTAAGACAGATTTTTTGCTAATCCAAGAGGGGCTGGAATTCATCCCGCCTCTATGTAAGGGCAGTTTTCCCCATTGCAACAGCAACTGTGGAACAAACTCTTCAATTAGGATGAGTACGAGCCCTTCAGTGGGGTAACCACGTTGACACCTAACAGGGACATGGGGACTTCTCTAGCATGTTCATAATTTCATAGTTTCCTGAGTCCTGCTTGCCAACCAGCCATCACCATTTCAAATAAACACGGGTTCTCTGAGGTTCCTTTTTCCCCTGCACATTTCAGCTGGAGCCTGATTGCCCTTTCTGTGTTTTGATCCTGCTAATGGATTCAGGGAACTAGGCAGGACTGCAAGGGAGAAAAAAAAACAAGCTGAAGGATAAAGTAACTAAATTTGGTTGAAGCCTGTATAGGATGGGTGAAGCTAGACATTCATAGGACCGTTTCAGCATCCCATTGCATTGCAGCAGTTGGGTATAATGTCACTGTTCGTAGAAGAGGCAGTCAGTGACTGCCCAATAACATGGAATTACCCTTCTGATGTTTCAGAACTATAARGGTTCATTTCAGAAACAAGATTCTGAAGATACCTTGAAATGTATCTGTTTGACAGCCACATTGAGGGGTATGACCAATACGTATTTTCAAAAATCAGGAAGTAACAGGGTTTTAGTTTTTTTTTTTTTTCTTCTTCCTCTTAATGGTAGGTTAAAATTTTGCAGGATATTTCATTGAAATAAATAATATTATCTGAATTCAGTTGACAACATTCTCCAGAAAATGTTCATGGTGAAAAATCCACACAGTGAGAGCATGTCATCTAGATTCATAGCTCTCTAACAACTGCTCCCCTAAGGGGAAGAAATGCTCCAGGAGAGAAGGAAAGCAGGATGCAAGGGCTAAACCATCAAGGGCCAAACGGAATACAAGGCTCAGCCCTAAGCAGCTTCATTTCAGCAGAATAAAAACAATTTACCTCCTCTTTCTCACAGTATCCCAGTTTTAGTTACCCAATAGTTTGCTGGCCCTGCAGGACATGGGCCCCTCGGCAGTTTATATACGCTGTACTGCCCATTCCAGGAATTACTATATTTGGCCAAAAGAGAAGAAAATAAACATGTAACATTACTTTTAATTTGAAGGAGCTGTATATTTGTGAATCAGGATCTAAAAGAACCAATGTTAATAAATATAAAAATCAACAAAATCCCTTAAGTGCCTTAAACGTGATTAAACATAGCCAGATTAAATTAAATTCACTGTAGCTTTTACAGATTTCTTTAAATGATTTGAACAGGTTTGTTTTCCCTTGGAAAAAAATGTGTCACATTCATATGAGAACATTGCTTCTCTCAATAAAGGCACATTCAATCAAACACAGAAACCAACATTTAAATAACGTTATAGTTTGGCTTAAACCAACAAGCAGAAAAAGGTTGCAGTGAGGGAGTGACACCACCTTCCTCCTTAGCCCCCCCCCCCTTTTTTATATGTGTGTGTGTGTGTGTGTGTGTGTGTGTGTGTGTATATATATATATATATATATATATATATAAAGAGAAGGGCACTACTGTTAAACAGAAATGACTGACTTGCTTTCCCCTGGGAGCCTTTGCAGCTTTGCATTGCTAGCACCTGGTTCTTAGTACCAGGTGATGGTTTGCTGTGTTAAACTTTCATCCTGAAGATGAGAAATAAAACAAAATGTTATTTTAGAAGTTATTACAAAGCTATCACACTCTAAAATAAATTAGTACCTGCAGTACTAATTTATTACACTTATTTGCACTTATTACACTTGCAGTACTAATTTATTACACTATATTATTTACACTTACTCAGTGTAAAATGCAGTATCCATTACCTCAGGCTCCATTCCCATTCACTGTGCAGGGTGATAGAGGATCTGCTAGCCCATTTCAGATGAATACCTTGATAGTGATACAGGTTTTATTTAACATTAACCCTGAACTAAGAACCATCCTTCTGGAGCAGTCAGTAGGAACTCCTCTTAGTGACTGTGACTGGACTTTGGATCAGGTCTTGTAACAACTGAGAAATTCTCAGATAATATTTGTCTATTTTTCCTATTCATCTATTTCCTGTAGAGCTTTCCATCAGCTTTTCTTGTTACTCACTGAATATATTAAGGGTTTCTTTATTCTTTCAAATAAAAAACTGAATTATTTATATCAACAGCAAAAGAAATGCTCTAATTGTTTACACCTATTCTATCCCAATTGTATATTTTTGAGCACGTACAACTTCAAACAGCTGTTTTAAGCTTTCTTTTATCTGTGTTTAAGATTGAAGGTCTCTCTTTTCATCGTTCACTGAGATTTTCCCCCGATTASATGCCTTCAAGAGGATGTTATCTTTTAAGGCTTGAGCTCACCGTAGCAAACTTAACCTACAGTTATTTTACTAATTGTGTATTCTCATAGGGTTAACACCGAACTGCAGTACAGACTCAATGGGAGTAGAGGACAAATGGTGGTTACATTTAGCTGTGTAATTTGGACTCCGTGTTTAAGTAAAGGAAACAATAATGGTGGCCTTAATTGCAGAAATTACCAGTTACTTTGAGTTTGACATGTATTAAATGAGTAGGCGGATGGAAACACTAAACCTAATGCTGCTTGGCAGACAATTGGAACTGATAATGACCTCTATAAAAGCTATTGATAGTAATCTGTTATGAACAGATTTGGCTAATTCCAAGCAGAAGTGGTTTATTATGTAGCTTTAAGACACAGCCTCCAATAGATATACAGTAACAGAGAGGCTATTTTTATATGATTTAAAGCAGAAATACAGATCCTGTAAAGAAACACATGAAGTACTAAAAGGCAATGCTGTGCTGGTATTTCTACAAAGGATGCTCACTTTCAATTAATGATGTGCTACATATTAGATATATCTGTCTTATATGGATTACCATGGATCATGCGCTCTCTGCTACATGTTAGTACATCCCTTAGTAACATGTTAGTCTAACACTATTCCCAAAACCGTGATGAGGTATCCCAACAAAACCTTTTCTATTCAGTATATCTGCAACTTCCTTCTCCAACAGGAAAGAACTCACAGCAAGGCCAAGCTGCTATGTTTGATGAAGCTGCATTCTGTGGAAGAAAAGAACTCAAAGGAATAACTGTAGAACASATCAATATCAGTGGATGACCCAAGTGAATTTTTTGTGTAAAGGCATACACAAGGGCTTTCCCAGTCTGTCTTGTTTCTTTGATTTCTGCCTTCCCAATGGCTTGGCTAATATTTTTCATTTTTTACTCTTAAAAATTATTTCAGTCCAACTTGCGATTATTTTAYATAGTATTTAATTTGTGCAGACAGCACTGCTCAAAAGACTAACAAGATCCTCTGCTGAAATCTTTCTACTTAAGTAAAGCCATATCAGAATGTGATGTTTTGAGGATATATGTAAGCACTGGTATCGTTTTTCTATGTCTGCTCTATAAAAGAGTTCCGATTTTCCTGAGCAAAGTTGTCTACTACTCACTACTCTAACAAGTTCCAGCTTTACCTTGGAATTAGCAGATTCCCCTGCTACATAACGTGAAGAAACCTGAGGKGGAAAGCCATTATTATGCTTATGCATGGTTACCTGCTCAGATTAAGCAGGTCAGGGCAAGTAAACTCACTGGGTTGCRTTACTGGGCTTTCATAAAGAAGATTACATAAGGAAGCATGGAATGCCGGTGGTTGGCATTGATAGAAGATAATACATTTGCCCTAGAAGGGCAGTAGGTTTCCTTACTTAAAAAAATTCTTTTTTTTTTTTTTTTCTAAAATACTAATTCCTGACAAATCTCAAAGTTTTATGCTGAAATTCAGAGCAGTTTTACAGTCAGCCACATAGACAATAAGCCAGTCTAAAGGGTAAGAAATTCCTTGTCTTTCCTAGTGCTGCCTTATCCTCCTGAAACTTTCTGGGAAATGTTTTCCTATCAGTAAGAATTTAGAGGCTGTTTCAGATTTGCTTCTTTGTCACTAGAGGAGTAAAAAAGATTCCGAAGCTTCTGAAGAAAATATTGGTCTTGAACCTTCACTTTCATCAAGCAACCTAGGTACCTAGGTCTTCCTCACCGCTTGTCCCACACACATGCAAAGCCATTTCYGGGCAGTATCATTTATCATTACAACAAGAAAACAAAGATAGAGAAAGCAATTTGCCCCAAAGCATTCTCCAGGCCACTGAGTAAGCTAGCAAAAGAATTCATATTTATTTTTATTTCAGGAGGTCACCTGCAAATAGCAAACACCTCTCTCTGCTGCCTGCAATTTTGCATCTATCAACAGTTTTGAATATTTYTGCAGGAGCCGAAACCACCTACTGGGTAGGCAACTAAACTGATTCTATTTTGAGTAATATCAGATTTCTATTTTCCCAGATAGAGGTTCCAAAAATGGGTAGATAACTTTGGTGACTTYGAACTCTAGACCAGGATAGTTAGGTATGAAAGTTACAGAACCAAAATTTCTCTTTGTGCATACACAGTATCTAGAAGACTTTAATCTGGTAAGGAAAGCCACATGATACAAAATCATCTTTGCCGTTGAAGCAAAAAGTTAGGGGTAGTGCTTTGAAGTAGAGTGGTTTCAGACATCCACKGGGGTCAAACAAGCTCTCTTTTAAAGCCAGTTAAAAGTCGCAAGAAGTTGTAACACCTTATCTGCAGCTCCCAGGAAATTAAGCAGAAAAACAAAGCAAAAAATAATGTACTGCAAATGTGTAGCGAGTGGCTCTGATTTCTTATGTTAGGCCAACATGTAAGTTCCTCACATTACTGCTGACAATTATATTTTACTTCAGTAAATYTTACTTCAGTAAAATTACTCATTTGTAAGTGCTGCCATCACATGTTGCCCAATATTCGCTAATCTGAAGTAGCAGGTTCCAGATTGAGCAAAAAAGACAACACCTCAAATGACAGTTGCAAGCACAACAACTACGTACGCACTTAATGAAGGCACCTCTCTGGATGCTGCTCTGCCCTGCAGATGCCACACATTGAAATGCTGTTGTTGAGTTCTAACCATAAGTCAGAAAGAGCATTGCAAGGGCCGGCCCTGGAGTGAGTTTCTGAAAGATGATCCTTGGAGCCAAAGCTGCATGAGCAGGGCTGACTTGCAGAGCTGTTGAAATCAATGAAATAAACTAAAAACAAAGTCAAAAGGCCAAACAAACAACTATAATGAACTTACAGGTCTGAAATTGAAATACACTTGGTTTTATATTTTCTGTTGCCAGAGGGTGGGAGGACTCTCAGCTCCAACGTGCTGAAGAACAAAGACTGTTATACTACAAAGCAACACTCTAGATAGAAACGTTGACTGATGTCCTCATGTGGACAGCTGAGGGAGGAAGACGATACCACATTTTCAAGCAATACCAGATTTGCTTCAGAAGACAGCATCTCCAAAATGCTTTCTGGTAAACACGAATTCAGCATCAGAAATGACAAAGAGAAAATGCATTGAGCATTGTAATTTGCTACAAACCTCTYGGCCAAACCTGCTGCACGGGTATGATTTTAGAGATACGACTATTTAAAAACATTGAGTCTTATTTCTGTCTAGTCCAAAATCAGCTGGCACAACTGATTTTCCCTCTCAGAGAGGAAATGGAAGTGTGCAGAATGACCAGAAGGGCAACAGAGGAAAAGGTTTGTTTCCTGTCACAAACTTAGGGTAGAAATAAGTAGAGAAGTTTTAAAAAAAAAAAAAAAAAAAAAGAAAGAAAGAAAAAGGCTACTTTGGAGATTTTAGCAGACTGCATATCCACATAATTGTGGAAGAAGCACATTACAATAATTTTAAAGGTCATAAAGAACACATTCTCAATTATAAGGAAACAGAGTTATCATAGTGAAAAAAATCCATGCAGGGAGAAAATAAATTCTGAATTGCATTAGAATTTAGTAATGCATCTCCAATGAAATTTACTTCCTGCATGACAGATGCATGACCAAAATCTGTTCTGGACAAGCAATAACATTTTCCTGACCAGTACAAGAGGATGTCTCACCATTTGGGAATGCACTGAATTACAACAGGAGCAATCATCAGCAAGACATTTATGACTAAAGCTTTACAAAGCCACAATTTAATATATGTTTTGAAATACTATTTTAATGTTTTCAGTGCTTCTGGCACATGAATTATGTATCAACAGAATCAATTTTTTTTTTGTCTCTGCTCAAAATCCTCACAACTTTTCTCACATTTGAGAATTAAAATTTGTTAAGATCAATCTCAGATACATTCTAAATATCTAAGCCTGGCATCCTATCCACTCTGAATAGAAACCCATCTGGTTTCCCTTAGAAAAATGACAAACACAGCCATTTGAATGTACTCCTGAACTATTAGCAAAACTGGAAAAATTCATCACTTGCCTTGTAGTCTCTGGCCTCCTCCAGACGTCTCTCCTCTGTCCCATGGAAGTGACTGATCCCATCAGGCTGGGCAAAATTCCTTGAGGTTGAAGCTCATCGAGGGAACCAAGGACAGGGAATCTATCTCTCTATCTCTCTTGTCACCTAAACTTCTGCAGACATCGACGACTGTTTGCTTCTTTTATCCTCTCCTCCCTGTAAATTGTTTTCCATTATTGCATTATTCCTTTACATCATGTTCAAATTGTTATACTTCCAAAGACAAAAGCATTTGTCATGACAAAGAAGTCCCTCGTTCCAGTTTGAGAAATTTACCACCCGTCAACTTTGGTGTTCTGCTAGGGCAYTTGCCTGTCTTGACCGAAGAGGTAGAGGACTGCTCTGTGTTGCCACCTGAGCTGCTGTAGGTCTGCCCCAACTGGCTTGGGATTTCACTACATGCATAGTCCCAGGCCAGGCCAGTCTCATCTATCTGCAGTCACCCCAGTACACCCTGCAGCAGCAATCCTACTGACAAGTCTTCATGAGAATCAACTCCAGTTACACAAAAGGGCTTACATTTAGGCTATTATTAACTTTCAGCTCTTTGCTGTTCCCTCTGTGCAGATATACGGACAACCCTTCTCCACTCAATAGGAGGTAAAGCCTGCTTTACCTTAGATTGAAAAGTCATTTATCACGTGGTTCACAGAAAGGAAATAGCTACCAACTGAGTGGGAGCGATTCTTCAGTTGCCTCAGTGTTTTCAAAATAAAATAGATTACCAGAAAATCAGCATGGAAGGTATTTAACACAAGACTATTTATTTCACACTGGAACAGATTGAGAGTATGTAAATAGGGCCTAATAACAGAAAAGCAGCAAGAAAGAATGAGAAACACTATAGGAGCAACTGGCCAGCTCAACTGAGTGAGTGACCCAATTATCAAGGCACCACAAGTAGTTTCACTACCTAATTTTGGTCAGGACCTAAACTTTTGCCTAAGCCAGAGGCAATGAAGATGCACCAGCACCAGTTAGCACTCTGGAATCCAGGGACAGAGCATTGCAGTTGAGCAAGGACCAACGCATAGGTAAATTAGTTGTTTCTCTTCAAGGCACCCAATCCCAAACTAAACTAGCAAAAAAAATATAAAAATTAAAAACTAAGCAATAAGCTGTAGATATTACCAGCAGATATGATCAGGAAATTCARCACAACACAGGAGCAGGTTTGATCTGACTGACATTTAGAATTTTAAAAGATTTTTCTGCGTGCACGATTTATTAACAAAAATTGTTCTTTAAGATACATGAATGGCAGACTTTAGTGAAAGTGATAATTTGTTATTAGCACTTCTAATATGAAGTCATAATCTACATCATAGGTACTATTTAGAGGACAATCATYAATATTAATGTATACAACCCTTCAAACATCGTTTGGAAGGTACCTGGACCTTCCCAGTGTGCTCATTTTTCTCTCATTGGAAGACAAGCTGTGAGATACCACTGGCAAGCAGGACAGAAGCCATGTGCTTCTGRTTGACTTTAAAGACAATCATGGGTATGTTGCTGAAAGACAGGTTTGCCTTTGATTCTCTGAAGATTTATAGTGACACCAATTGTTTGCTTATAATTCATTCGTAAAATCCTAAAATAATGAAATGGTTTTGATTGTATTGTTTTCAGTGACTTCTGGTGTATGATCCGATCCCTAGGAGTCACAGTACTTTGGCTGTCCATGTACACATTTGGACTAGAGTTCCTTTTAAAGGCATGATTCTCTACAAGTTATTTTCTTGCACAAAGTGGGTTGGTAGGCAAGTGTGAAACATTGGGAGAACAATCATAAATTACAAGTGCTAATCATACTGCTGGCCTACACATCAGGGCAAGATTTTGTTTTTATTCTTCTACACAAGATTCAAAGCAAAACATTATTAAATGTCAGAGACTCTTTGGCCAGAACTACAGGATTATGAAAGAACCACAAACCTCTGAAACTGAAAAAAGCACAATATTTAAAACAGTAACTTGCATTTCTCAGCTGGAAGCTGATTGCAAGGCTGAGATCAAATTAAAACTGTCAGATACGATCAGATACAGTCTAAGGCCTTCAAATCTGTACAGTGGTAAACTATCAGTATTAAAAGCTCAGATTAAAGCTATTACTGTGTGGAATTTAAGTACTTTCTTTGGTCACATATACCCAGAACTACTTAACCTGTACATATATATATATATATGTATAAAAATGTATGAAAACAATAATTTAAAAAATCATAGCCTTAAGAACATTATCATAGAAAACAGCCCAGGAGAATGCTGATGTGAACTGAGAGTATTTAAAAAAAAGAGGATTACATTCTTCACCTTTTTATTATACACAGAATTCTAGTATCTATAATGTTTTAAAGTACTTATATACACTATAGTCTGATATGATTTATTTGGTTATTGCAATAACATTTTAGTGCCATTTTATCTGAGAGTTCATGGAATGTTTTAAACTCCAAGCCTAATGGAAGCCAATCAATCATCACATATTCAAAGAACAAATTATTTAAGTTTTTGTACTACATGGAGCTAATCACTGCACAGAGATATCCTATTGTTTTGACTGATGTCATTCATTTTTCTTTAGGCTAACCTGATTGATCGCCTAAGTGCTGAAGTTAACCAGACAAATGGATATGTACTTCTGGGGTGTTTCCAGCCCAGCTGCCTTTTTAGCACTAAAAACTTCATATGCCTGATAGCTACATGCAGCTGCTCCTGCTCATTCAATTGAAATTAAAGTCTGGAACTGAAAAGTGACAGCCTACACTTTTTCCTCTTACATTAAGGATTTTGTCCACCGTGCCTCCAAGCAATCACAAGTTATAAATGAGCTGTATTAAATCCATGTCTATATTTGAGTAGGTGGCGGCGTGGTTTCCAAGTTCCCACTTTCACATCTAAAAACACTTATTAATAGCACTGCCGAGACACGCAAGTATTATGCTGTCCACTTCYTCCTGTCCTTTGTGAACTGGAATGTAATGCAGTGTCGTATTAAGGCTGCTGCTTTTGATAAGCAGAAAAATCCTCAACGTGCCAAAATCTTGCTAGACTCTATCAGGGCAGCTGACTAACTGAAATCAGTGGGATGATTCGCCGATTAAGGCAAGTAGAACTTGGCTTATGATGTGCAAACTCTTCAATAGTGAGAACGTGAGCTTCACCAAAGCCTGTGAAACCCAACACAGCAGAGCGCTGGCGCAGAGCACTGACTAGATCCTTCTACTCTAATGTATCACATTACTGCTTTATTGGCTGACATGTGCTATAAAAAGTTTAGGAAAAGTTCACATGAGGAATTAAAGGAAAAGCTTGCATATCCATGATTTTTCATTTATGCACTCACTCAACCAAATATATCCCTGATTCCAAGCATTCATGTTCAAAGCCATTAAAGCACTGATATATTTGACTTTTCTCTATGACAGAAAACATAAGCAAGTTTGATTTTTTAATCTAAATTTATATTTTGAAGTACTATCCCAGCATGCACTGGAAAACAACTACCAGCCCTCCTCTTTTTTTGCTGTTAACAGGAAAAATCTTCAGTCTCTGAAAATGCATGAGCAGTTTTGCCTTATTTCTTTTGACAATAATTCTTATTTTGCCAACACAAGCTGCACCTAACCTCACTAAGGACAATACCACTAAGCTGAAAAGAAAAGTACCTGGCAAAATGCGGACATCTATACAAACATTTGAACCTCTAGAAATATAAATGTTTCTTGCAAATTGATTCTTTGAGCCATATATGTATGTGTATATATATATATACACACACATGATTCCTGTCTCAAAGAATATACATGTAATATATTTGCAATGAACAAAATATTGAAAAACATATTTCCATATCTCTTTTGGGGAACCACTGCTTCATGTCCATCAGAAGTTAAAAAGGAACAGAATCTAGGACAACAATTTCAAATAGCCTACTCTGTTTACATTTAACAAAACGGACAAAGTATATCTAGAAGGAGTCCTCTCTTATGCCCGTGAAATCTCTCATGCTATATTTGTTTAAAGGTTAGCTTTTACTTTAAAAGTGCATATTTTTTTGCTACACTATAGGAATCCAAAAACGATCAGATTCTCTTCATACACGAGTTCCATATACCGTCTTTCTAAGCAATGCTGATGAAACTACTGTTCATGAAAGATCTCAAGACATTAATTCACAGTTACATTCAGCATAAGCAGGCAACATATTCAGTCTTTCATTGCCTGCMAGAAATAAGCATGTTTACAGCAGAGAAACCACAAATACAACATAATATGGCTTTTGCAAATGGAATTTTAACTCTGTGACACCTGATACAAGTACTCATATATGGTCTGAACAATAATTATGTTATTCTTGTAAAAAATATGCCGTCAGCTGCAAGCAAAAGATCACTACTGCTGCAAACCAAAAGTACAAAGAGCTATAGAGAACAAGTGCAGATAYTAGTTCCAATAAAAAAGTACATCAGTAATAAAGTGACATACAATTTAATTTTACCATAATCAGACATTAAAAAGAATTGCAATAGATGAACCTCATGTTGCCTGCTATGAGATTTTAATAGAAACTGCCTCCACTTCCAGTTTTTGCTGTGCCTTCTGAGAGACAAGACCAAATGGCCCCTCCAACCCCCAAAACATCACAAAGGCTACAGATAAAAGCAGCAAGAAGATAGATATCCCAACTGTATATCACCTGATTGCACTCTTTCAGCAAGCACATTTGTCATGTTTGGATCCCGCTCCTTTTAAAATCAATTAGAAAYTTTGTTGCTAAGTTCAGGGTACTGACATATGAAGAACTCCTTATTTTGACAATTATTCCTGTAATCAAATATGCCAAACTATAGTTTTATTTACTCACATTCTGCTAAGGCCATATTATTTTAAGAAATATTTCCAAATGACAAATATCAATGCCAAAAACAAGGCCAGTCCCAAATTAGGACTGATTTCATGAACATTCAGTTGATGGCCAGCTTATCACCATTACAGACACTGTCACATCATTCGATAAATCCRGAAATAATCAGATTAAAATTCATTTATTCTTGAATAGAATAGAATCATTTGTTCTCTTTAAAATATAAAAATTATACACTGGGTTCTTTTGCAGTATTAATAAAATAGGCAYATTTGAAAATTAACTTACAAAAAGCAAAATAACTTTTGGCATGTATCAGCTGATAGTTTCTCAACTATCTCTAAGCTTAATAAATGTGCAAAATCCCTAGAAAAGTCACTTCTCAGAGGTTTGAACACCCACCAC
This sequence comes from Nothoprocta perdicaria, assembly GCF_003342845.1. Taxonomy (NCBI): domain Eukaryota; kingdom Metazoa; phylum Chordata; class Aves; order Tinamiformes; family Tinamidae; genus Nothoprocta; species Nothoprocta perdicaria. The sequence continues at coordinate 3,692,899 of NW_020455666.1, read as the reverse complement.
CATGAGTGATAACTAGGCATATTTCTTCCCATAATGAAAGCTTCGTGGGGAAGTATTTTGTCATTCCTTTTCATATGAGTGAAATTCAGAGTTAGGTCACTCCTTACCTTTTAGCAAATTTTACTGTTCGGCCGCTGGACTGAAGAGCCTCAGTGAAGTCACTAGTATTCTAATATGAACTATATGTGCTGTTTTTGTTTTCCCCTGACCATTCTTGGCTGAGATAGCGTTACATATTGGAGAGCTAAGTGCAAGTATATATCAATATAGCTGGCTGAACCATTTGTCAAGGTACTGGACAGATTAGGCCTTTGATTAAGGTAGATGAGGTTTGCTTAGGTTTAAAGTGTCCGGGGAATATTTGCTTGGTGAAGTGCAATAAATCGTGGAATTTCACAGAAAAAATATCACATCAAAAGTCAACTGTCAACTTCTAAACAGCAGCTGTTGGACAGGCTTCTGCTTAGCTTTCGAATTTCACGCATATGAAATGAAAATGAAGGGCTCGTGGACACATTCACTATTACACTGCTCCAGTGCAAAAACCAGAGGRATTCATCTGCCAGACAGCTAACCAGAATGTACACATTTTTGAACAGAAGCATTAGATAATTGCTAATGCTTCACTACAAAAAATGAGAATATAAAAAGATATAACACCCCACAACTTCTATAGCACAGAATACAGGAATTCTCAATCTACTAAATAGTTAAAGTTCTTAGTTCATGATTCTGATCTTAAATATTTTTTTTTGATACAATCATGTATTATCCCTTGTTCAGTTCCACTAGAAGAGGTTCACATGACCTGCTCGTACTGGCTTTATACCTTTAGGTGCAGATYGTGTCGTCTTTCATTTTCATTTCTGTAAATATATAACAATCAGCAATTTCAACTAGGACTTTTGTAAATATAAATATTTATATATGACTAAACACCATTTCATTCAATCTATCCATTAAAAATTATTTTAGAATCCCTGAAACAAATTACAAAAAGAAAACTAAATTTTAGTAGTCACAGACACTAAGAAAGGACTATTATAGTAGCCTGTTTTGACTTCCTGCAGAATTACTTCTCATATAGAACTCCAGCTACCATCTTCACTATCCCCAAAACATTTTTTTTATTGTAACTTATCTTTGAGAAAAGCATACTGACTTCTTGCCAAAATTTCAAATAATGATATCACATTATCACATCACAGGGAATGAATATTTCACTTTAGAAAAAAAAGCAATTTTTTTTTAAAGGGAATGCAACTGAGCCCCTTACTAAACAAAATACTATTTTCCTTTCCTGAGGACAATTGAACGTACATACTCCTCAGCAACTTATTTTCAGCCTACTTGGATTTTCCATTTTTAAATGCATATAATTTTACATGATGTCTAAGCTAATCTAGATCAAGATACGATTTAGCTAAATAAAAACAATCAAAATCATGATTCGTAACAAGGAAAACTTTCCTAGAAGGTATGCAATGCTARCAACTTTCTGTTACCATTAACTCTTCTGTGTTAGCTGTAGTTTTTATTTGCTATATTTTTAGTGTTTTTTCTTTTCTGTTAAACTAATCGAAAATGTCTGACACCCCCCAGATTCTGATCTTATATTACTAGAAAGTACTGATCTTTTGTGTGTTGGCTCAGTGATGTGAATTTACCTGAAATGTATTTGAGTTGCAATGATCCAGGACCACAACCCACCTAAAGGGGAGCAACCGTGCTGCTACTGCAGAGATTAAAATAGGTTTATCCCGATTCACATTCTCCCATTCTTGTGAATTAGCCTCCCTGAGCATTCCCAAGCAGCCGGCCCCAGTTGCAGGCTGGTTAGAGGACTTGTGCTCGGACGTGGTTCCATCCCGAGCGCAGTGCCGCGGAACTGGGAAGCRGTTCTCCCTATGCACGGCAGGGAAATTGCTGCTAAATCGGACTCTTTGAAGAGCCAAATATCTAAAATGCAACTTTCCTCCACACTTGCTCATCGGTAAACATATTGCCTGAATTATTACTAGATTAGCTGAGGATCACGTATCTGGGGGACAGGCAAAGCAGATAAGCTTTATCAGATGACCTAAGTACTGTTTACACAGTAGCACCGATGACGCCTTGGCAAGTTTGCAGCGTGCTGTGCTGCTTGGCACAATGAGCAGCATCGGAGTCTGCCTCCGAGGAAGTAAACACGTGTGCCCCTTAATGCCTTCAAGATTTCACCTAAATGGCTTGAAAGACATCCATTAAATAAATGTAGCCAGATCCTACTTTTATACTATCTGTGCATTAAACTTCAGTTGGGGTGACAGAAAAGGGGAAGTTCATACCTATGAAATGTAGGAAACGCAGGGCTGTAATTGATATGCTGTCTAACAGGGAACTAATGTACATCTTTCAGCAAAGGGGAAATATGCTGCGAATGTTTACTTTGAGTGATAAGGGCTGCTGATACATTTTGAACCTGCTCAGCTCTGTAAAGGCGCTTGCCAGGAAAGCCTGCGAGCATTAGTGTAATGAGCGGTCAAAAAAATCCAGGCTGCCTTTCTTATTTGCAAATATAAAATGCATAGCTGGGCAATGTGCTAAATGGAGTCTTTAACTTTGAGACTAATATTTCCTAATGTTTATTTAAAAACCCACAGTGATGGGAATTGGTGACTATAGGTATCATGTTATTCCTATTAATGGGAATGAAGAATAACACAAAAGAAGTTAAGCAATTGCTGCGTTTCCTCCAGCGGAATATAATCCAATTTCCATTTTAGCAAGAAGAAATTGAGTTTTGTAATACTCAAACAGATATATTATTTTAAAAAATATATAAATGCAGGTTTCTGCATATTTTAAAATTTCTATTCTATGTTTTTAAAGATTTTACTTTCTGTCATTTTCCTCAAAAACTTTAACATCAAATACTGCTATTTGATTTTTTTTAGGACTTCTTTTTAAAAATATGCAACTTCACTTAGTTATAGCTCATAGGAGTATGGCTTAAATAAAAGCCTGAAATGTCTCTCTAGTTAATGGAAAGGCTTGCACTGGCTCCCTGAGCTTTTGATCAAATTTTCATTCAGAAAACATTTTTCTCCACAAACATACTTAAGCTGCTAAAATTAAAATGCAATTTAAGCAATTACCTAAGGAAGAGTGACAAATGTTTCTTTTCTTAAGTGTAAGCAGGTGTAGAGTAAGACCAAGGTTATTCTCCAAGAGCTGCAATTTTTACTTACGTGAACAGTGCTGAAAGAGTAAGACAAAAATAACAAAACGTTCTGAACTTTCAACAAGATTAGCCCAGTTTACATCCTGTTGTGCAAACAGCAAGCTACTGCATCATTTATTTAAACATGCCAACTGTTTTTATAAGCCAATGCTAATACACATGTTACATCATTAGCGAAACACTCAAAAATTCAATACTTACATAAACGGTTAAGTTGTAATAGTTTAGTTTGAATGATGAAACGAATAAGCAGATAGCTAAATTTTAAAGAAATCAGAATTCACCAACCAACTGTTTTCAAGCAGAAAGTTTACTAGATATTATTAAAGTAGTAATTTCACTGGAGTTACACTGATATTTTCCATATACGATCCAATTCCAATATACAAGCAGTTCCAAAATTCTTTAAAGCATTTTTAAGTGACATGCTTTGAACAGCTTTGCAATTTTATCTTCAAAAACCTACCTCCATCCTTAATGCTCAAATTTCTGACTTTACTGATAACACAGTCCAACTTCAAGCAAGCAGAAAGTTATCAGTTATAATCTTTATAACATTTCTGAAAATAGGAATTTAAAATATGAGCCGCACAACAATCGCAGCTTATAAGGCGATATACAGTATCTATTCTTAAACTATGATTAAGATATAGAAGTTAGTTTTATTAATGAGATCCCCATTACTGATCTTCACCAGCTAGATTTTTCTTCCATTAGTCACAAATGCTCAACATCTGYTCACACTGTCAATGCAAAACCTGCAGAATACTCATTACAAAGGGGTTCTTGAGGTAACTAGAAAATAAAAATCTCAGCTAAAGCTCTACATGTAAGAACAAGATAAGAGTTCTGCTTTGATGGCAATATAGTCTATTTCTAATGATTTCTATTGGAACCAATTTCTATATTTTCTTTGCCAGAATCATATTCAGTAGGAACAAGTAGAGTTTGCTAATGAGTTCTTAAATTATATAAATTATATTCCTTTTCTCCTGCTTAATGACATTCAATTCAAATTCAAAWTTGAAATAAACCTAAAATTACTTCTAATACAAAAGAAAAGTAAATTTGTCTCTTTATATACTTCTCTCCCATCAATACCATATTTGCTACATTTTTTTCTAAAGCTCTTGTGCTGATCCTCATTGACATTCTATATATACGCTCCTTGTTATCTCAAATTAATACAATGTGCAGCTCTAAAACTGAGCACAATTTGCTGTTTTATGCTTGTAAAGTTGCATTTTCTTTTTCCTTCATCCCATTCACAGTGATACCTTACAGCAAAATCCTCCTAGAGACCCAGGAAACACTATAGAGAGGAAGAGCACTAGCACTTCTTTCTCAAGAACCAACTGGCAAGGTATGAAGCATAAAAGGCAATATAGAAACATTCCCTATTATGACAGAAAACGCAAAGAGGATTTCCACACTATTATTTCAGTATAATATGATGACTAATGTTTAAACATTTGCTTTTTAAACATTTAAAAAAACAAAAAAAAACCCCCAACTTCTGTAATGGTAGGAAGACTGCGGTGTGCAGTTCCTCTTTCGAAGAAATCTGATTCAGAACTACTCAGAACGACCTTCGTAGCAATGATATTTACTGAACTTGAGAAAAATCCAGTTCAGGGGCTTTCTTTCCCAAAGATATGGGTTATAATTAAATGTAATCTTAAGTCCAAAAGCAGCTTTATGAGAAATAATTTGGTATAATGAATTCTAATGACTATCACTTTTCACCAGTGCAAAGCAGCAGGATTTGGTCCCTGTTAACACAAACAGTAACTCCAGGGAAAAATGGTCACCATGGCTCCACATCTTGCAGGGATATTGAATCAGAAGTAATAATGACTAAACCATAGTGTCATCTGAGTTTTGGGTAGGAAGAATTTTGACTAGTTAGCATCCAATTCTTAATGATCTTTTACTGCATTTGGGAACAAATCATGCCAATATTCCAAGCTGGCATCAATTCTTTCTCCCTCTTTAGCAAGACTGATCCAGCTGAGTGGGTTATCATATGGCAAGTCAAAGCAGACAGCTCTGGCTCACACACCAGCCCAGCTGTTCCTGACTTTCTCTGTCCCCCGTGAATCTTCATTCAAAATAATGTAAAAGGAAAGATTAGAGCTTACGTATGTGTTAGACAAAGCAATTACCTACAACAGGACCTCATATCTCTGCAGGGCAAGCAAGCTGCAAGGATGCTTGGAGGAGCGATGGCTGGTGGAACAGGAGATGGGACAGCACTAGGTACCACTAGATGGCAATGCATGGTGAAAAAGAAATAGCATCTGCATTTTATAGATCCTTTTTTTTGATGAAGAGTTCTTTGAAATGACTACAAAAACTATGTTGTTTCTTCCTACCGTACTGCATTCACTTTTTAAAAAGAGTAATGAATAGTATTTCATGATACACTTATTACAGCTTAGGAACAGTATACGTTTCTGAAGCTTAAGCAACTGGGGAGAAGGAGCAGTAAAATACAGCAAACAGCTAGCTACTTAGTGCCTTTCGTGCTAAGTTCAGAATAACTCATTCTTTGATTGCTGTGTAGTTCATTATTATTATTATTATTATTAGAAGTCCTATTATCATCTCCAGACTGCAGAGCAGGATGTAAGTGACTGCCTCTGCTTCAGAGCTGTTAGCAGAAATGCAAGTTCTGTGCTTTTATCCCTGCAGGTTATACCTGGAACAACCAATAAATCTGTATATAAAGCTGTACACCGATAAATACACRGCTGTTATACAAGACATGGCGTTTTGAGGGTTTTTTGTTTGTTTTTAATTTTCCAGCTAGACCACAGCTTATTTCTATTTTACTTCTGTTAAAAACTACCTTGGAATTACAGCTGTATGTGCAAACATGTGGTAAATAGCATCTTCTAATGATACTAAAACATTACTAAAGGCATTTGAAAGAAAAAAATAATAGGTTATATTCACTAACTGTTCCTAAAAGTGAGTTTTTATAATCGGTCATTCTTGAAATATCTTTTATTATCTATTATTTCTGCATTTTTAGGGCAGGAATCCCTTGCTGAGGGAGTTCTTTACTCTTACAGTATACCATTTGCCTTCAGGGCACATCTTCATTTTTCTGATCAAACCTTAAGCTACAACATAACAGTAGCATTTTAAAGCCTTTTAAAAATAACTTTAGGGCTTTATTTTGGAAACTGCAGCAGCATTTTCATCAACATGTGTGTCCATGGAGGGATAAATTTACTAAAACACAGCAAGCTCAACAGAAAAATTTATCCTTCTCAGCAGCCTTTGGGATAAGGCCCCTAGAATTAATTAAATGCACATACCCATAAACCATAATCAGCTCCTCTACTGATTTAATTAGATTTTCTTTCTAATCACCTGAAGCATATCAAACTTGTCTTCACTGCATATACTTTTTTTTTTTTTTTTTTAAAGAACAATACAAAAAAATAGGCCTCAGGTGCAGGAGAGATTTCAAGAGTATTGAAGCCTGAATATAGCACACACACCTCAAGCTACAGTGGGATTTTTATGAAATGAACAAGTACTTTTATCACCTAACTGAATTTCTGAAATYCAGTCAAACACAGTCACTCCAAATATCCCATGAGGCACCAATCTGCATCTATAGGCAGTTTGGACTTGTTCTCTAATGTATCTAAAACTTGCATTTTCTTTCACATTTAAGCCTTACTAGCATTTTCCTTCTAATGGCACCATCACGTTCAGAAAACCTGCCTCCCAGCATGAGCACAATAGTGAGAAAAGTTCACCTCAAAACATTTTTATTGTTTTAATAATTCTCTCCTAAATGCTGGCTAGGGATTTACATTATACATATTTGGAGATCAATGGAAAGCCACCGTGAAAACTCCACAAATCACCTGGAAATATACCCATGGTAGCAAATAGTTATCTGCTATTGGACAGAATCTGCTTGCCTTTATATAGAAAAATCTACCAATATTAAAAGCACTGTTAATCCTAAGGAAAAACAGCAAGATCTACTGTGTCTTCGATCAAACGTGAAAACTTTTGAGAACTTCCAAAGCCATTTTTCATACTCTGAATTTGTTCCCAACATATTCAAAGTCTGCAGAAACATTCAGTGCTGGTTAAGTCTTGCCAGTGTATTCTAAGCAATACTGGATGCAATATAAGAAGCGGTTTGGCCTTATAAGAAARCCATCAGTTCAAAGTATTTTCAGCATAATCCAGGACACTAAATCACTAGTTAAATAGAAACATTTACTGACAGCTCGAGCACAACTGTTTTATTGTGAATATAATGACCAGTGCTGTAGCCTCTTGGTCTGACTAAACAAGGTGGTGGCATTGGTGGGTATGTGTGATTAAAATGCCATCGCCAGGGCTGAACTGGCAAGCTAAGAAAGAAAACAGGAAGAGTCTCCACCAAGCCTATTAGAGCTTTAATAATTTTGTCAGTATGGATCTGAGACAGCCTTATATACTCTAAAGGGGGCAAACAATTCTACTAAAGTCAATAAASCTGCCCGTAAAGTTGTTGTTTTTTTAAAAAAGCAAATAAATAAATAAAAGATTTTCACAAGCTGGTTCCAAACTGATAAGCCATCTCAGAGGCTTATTTAGGCTGAAGAAAGCAGCCTAAATGCTTTCCATGGGATACGTCCACACTGAAGCAAATTGYACAACTGCGACAAATCCAAGCTTCCTTCCTTCTAAACCTGAGTTTGTACCATCTGCACCCAACCTTTGCCCTTGGTGCTTGCTAGCTATGCACACTAGAACTGCACCTCCAAAGCAGAGCTAGCTCTGAGCAGTTATCCCACTTTCTAAATGGCAAGTATTTCCATTAGTTACTGCTTTAGTCCAGAAGAAGAAAACTTACTTTGGGTTCRATGTTTCTATTTCTTCTCTTCTAATATTTCCCTCTATGAAGCTGCTCCTGCTTGTTCCTTACAATTCTGCTTCTGTAATCTTTCAGTTAATGTGTACCCTCTGTTCAGTGTTCCCTATTAAACATAAATTCAAATTAGCACTTCCCAAGCCYGATAGAATTCTTTCACTACCCATTCCGTACCCTGCGACACCTCTTCCCACTTACTGAACATCTAAAGACGTCTATATCTATGGACACTGGGCAGCAATGTGAGGAGCATGAGAAAATCTACCTTTTTTTACAGACAGACTTCTGGGGACCACCATGTATGAAGCTGCTGGACAACAACTTTTGTCTGTCAAGCTGCACTATATTCCACTTCTTACATAGAAGGACAAGAAGAGTTATGACAGCATTGTAGTTACAGTCCAAGCTTCATAGCAGAAATGAGATACTYTTCTGTCGTGGCTGAATTGCACAAAGCTATTATTATTATTAGCATATTATTATTATGCTACAAATTCAATAATATAAAATGTAAAATGCAAGGGTTTTTTTCTGCTAACAAGCCACTATATTTTTTTTAGCCTTTTAAGTTGTTGAAATGATCAGAGGAATATTATCAACACACTCAAAAGGAAGAATAAGTGTCTAAATCTATGTGAACCTTGTTTTTTTTTTTATCCTTCCACCAAACTAATATTACTGGGAACAGAAAGAAATAGATAGTGAATGCTGCAGTTGTAGAAGTTATAAAAGGGCAGTGACAGAATTTGTGGAGGAGAGTAAACCAGCTCAAATGGAAAAAAATGGGTAATATTTTGGATGCACAGGTCATATTGAAATTATTAGACAGTACATAATATGCTACTATGACATCTTCAGTATAGAATGTTCTTCAACACAGTACACATCATTACAGGATAGTTGCGCTACCTTTTCTACATTGTTAAACTAAACTTCATTTTACAGTCATGAACTAGTGATGAGGAGATACGCACTGCAATCAACTACTTCGCTTATCAAGTTTTCATGAACTAGAGCTGATAAAAAGTACAGGAGGGAAAGGCATATTTTATTGCATTCCCAGCATTATCCATGTGTGCAGTGTGATGAGGGAGTTGCTATGATCAACTCACCTTTTTGTTGGAAAAAAAATTAAATTAGTAAGCAAGAAAGTATGCATTGGCTTGTCAGCTTTTAAATTAAGGCAGCCTCAGGGTAGCCTTCACTTGTGTGTTCTCCACTATGTCAGAATCTGATTTTAATCCACAGAGTTTGAGCACTGAAGCATTACCCATTTCTTCTCTAATTGATTCTAAGATTAGAATTGTTAAAAGAAATTGTATTGGTCCCATATGTCTATGGTAAATTATACTGGAGTAAATGCAACTTAGGCAAATACATTAGSCTATGCATGTGTTTCCATGCTTTACTGAATCAGAGATCATAAACCAAGTCGCTCTCAGTTAAACTAGGAGAAGCTGGAAAGTGCAYATCCATGGCAAATGCTGCTTTCCTTCCCAGCTGAACACGTTTGCTTCTTCTGTTTGCTTTGTTTTGCTTTATCTATTATAAARCACAAAATGTGACCAGATATTCATTTACTTGGCTAAATAAAAGAGCAAGGGTAGCTAAAACGCACTGTGGGTTGAAATGTTCTGTATTTTTCTATAGTCTTCCCAAATGATATGGAATACCAAAGAAGAACGTCTCGATTTCCATCTGGCATGCTGGCAATCATCTCTGCCTCATTCAAGAGATATATACTTTTGAGGTAGAAATTAACTTTTGGAGACACTCCTTTAAAGAGTACGCAGTACGCACCAGCATTTTTTTAAATATATATATATATACACACACACACACACACATATATATATCAGCCTGATACCAGCTTACTCATATTCCATGAGATGTCTGGAAAACTCCACTAACTCAAGATGCAATTCCAAATGTACTGTCCAAAATTACTTACTCTAACAAAAGCAATATGCAAGTTCTGTAAAAAAACAACCCCCYCCAAGAACCACAGCTAAATCCTGGGAACTGCCTATGGCAACTCACTTCACCTGCCCTTCCTGGTCTCCACAGCCTTCTTCCCACTGCTCGCTTCCCTGTCCTGAGTACTTTCCCTCTTTTAGCTAAGTTATTCACATTCTCAATCATCTACAGGTGGCAAGGGTAACTTTTACTTAGTCTTCTTTCAGCACTTTTCTTTGGACCTTTTTTCCAAACTGGAAACTTGCACATGCTTTAGTCTAGACATGAATACACTGTCTGTTTTGCTTCTCAGACAGCATCTTTTCACAGTAACTTCACACATTATAGCTGAAAGTGGAACCTCGATATTTACCACTGAGGAAATGGAAGAAAAAAACACCACCAATTTGGCAGTCCCCTGGCTGTCTCCCGAGGTATCCCCGACACAGATTACCCTGTGGGCCAGGGGCCACAGAGGTGGCAGATCCCCCAGGGAAGGATGGGGCTGCAGGGAGACAGCCCCTTTTTGCTCTGGAGCCATTTCCCAAGCAGCCCCCTCCACAGCTCTCCCTGAGACCAGGAAGCTCTTGCGGGAGCTGCTGCTGCCCAGTGAAACTCAGAGCGGGTCGGAAGCAAACGTGGAGGCCGGAGGTGGAAGCTGCCTTTGCCTCCTGCCCATCTGCCTTCTCGCTCCCAAGGCTGGGGGCTTTCAGAGCATTCTACCCTTTCCCCAGGTTTCTCCCTGAAATTAGCTGACAAACAAGGTCTTCCTATATCTAAAAGGAATTAAAAATGATTCAATTTTTTCATCAGCCCAATTGCTAGGATTTCATGGTAAGTACACGCCCTCATAAACAGACCATTTCTTAAAGGTTGCTAAATTCCTTCTTCAGGCCTCGCTCTGTTCATCTCTGTGCCTGGCTTGTGCCTCCAGCTCAGACCACACTACTACTCTCACGGTTCACAAGTGCTAATACAGATTTTGTTTGAAAAGCCACACATTAGCAAACCACAGTTATTTGCAAGCCTGGCCCAGGGCTAATGTCAGACATCAACACATAAGCAGCACAGATATTTTATTTAATTAAGTCATGCCATCTGGGCCAACAATGAAGCCACTCATGTGCTCTGCCTGTGCCTTCACACTGTGTAGCAYGCTGATCCCCCCCCAAATTGTTCTGAAAGCCAAATTGCAGTGGAGCTTCGGGCACAGCTTCAGCTGCTACCTGCATTAGGCTCTGTTTCTGCTGCAGCATACTACATTTCTTTCCTGTCCTAAAGTGAAGGAGCAGAGTGCCCCAGAGTTAGATTCTTTGCATAATACTGCATCCATCATGCAGGAAATTACTAATGAGCAACTAAAAGAACTGTGCTATGTATAATATGTCTATATACCACCTTGTAACCACCGRCTTTATTTTGCCAGAGGTTATTTGCTATAAAAAACAAGGGCAGCACCAAATGCAGCCAGGCATTTGATAGGGAGAGTTGCTGCTTGCACCCTGTGGGTTTTCGAGGCCTGCAACGTTACTGCTCTTCCAGTCCATACAGTTACCAACTTAATGACTTGTGATTACAGCATTACTTACAAATGTTTAAAATTAGCTAAACTATTTTGATACCTTTATTACCAGCTGAAATGCAGAGATGATTTACACAGGCAATTAAAACACTGGGCATTCTTTTAAAATTCCCCTTACTCTTTATTTGACCTAGTCAGATTTAATTGTGCAAATCCACCACAGTAAGAACTCAAGTGCTTCACTCAGCTGAGGCTTAAATCAGTATCCACTGACAATAACATATACAATTTTTGGTTATCAAATTAAACAGCCTAATACATAGGATTTCCATAAGAGTCAGCTGTTAAAAGTTCTAGAAAGAAATGCCTACCCATTCTTTGTGTGGTAGGCAAGTAAGGAGCACAAGCTAAGATCCAAGTACCATTATGTCACAGAATGGTCTAGTCACTAAATCTCCTGGAAATTACGCAAAACATCACACTTCCTTGTTACAATTTACATCTGACTAAATTAATTAGTTCAATAGCATATATTCTAATACCAAAAAACTCATCTTTGTTATTTAAAAAAAAAGGAAAGAAAAGAAAAGCAACCCACATTTCCTGGGAAATAGCATCACATAGCATTTTCAAGGGAATGGGTATTTTTACATTCCTTTTTTTCCAAGTTTCCGTATTTAGCAATGCTGGGCAGAAAGTCAAACATTTCCTTTTTACTGCAGCAGATGCAAACTGCTGAAACTTCTCACGCTCTCCCTACCATCTCACATTAACATAGCAAACAATAAGTGCTCCCAAGCACTGCTAAAATGTTATGACCGGAACAACAAAGAGACACTTCAGTCAAGGACTGTTTAGCACCACTGGCAATAAACAGTCAAGGTTCAAGGACACCTGCAAATGAGGTCCCTTAGCATCAAAGCATGTTCTGGGCTACCAGGAGCTGCCTGTTATTCTATGATTACGGCTCTTAMTATGCACAACCAGTTTTAATGGATGCGAAAGTATTATAACACAAGTCACTATGAAATATTTCACCACCATACTTGATGCTCTTTTTCTTTGCTTCTAAAAATAAATTCATACTGTTTTAACATAGTTGGTTTATGGAGTAATGAACTTGGTAATATCAGGGAGCAATGAAGGCACTGTACAGAACAGCAAAACATTCTCTAGAAAAGAAAGTATTGAGATGTATTTTAGCATGTCAGTTGATAAAGAAATCAAACAGAAAGGCCAGTCCTGTGCTTAGTAAATGGTTAAAAAAGAATTTCAATCACTTAAGAAAAAAAGCATTCAAAATAAGAAGTTTCAAGAAATATTATTGCAACTGCTGCTCTAAGTATTTCAGAAAATATTTGAAAGCACATAAGTATTCTCATAAAATGTAAAATTCACTTAGTTTTTTTAAAAGAAGAAAAAAAAAGTCTATCATCTACCTTAATTTAACCTAGAACAATTAGACTAGTGAATCCTATATGTAAGCTAAGCAACAGTTTAATAAATGAAAAATCACACTGCTAAGTAAGCACCAGTCCGGGGAAAAATATGATGTTAGGACTACTAGGAAATAGCGTATTTGCGTAAATAGGAATTCTCACTATTTACATATGGCATGCCTGGGAATGAAACCAAACCTCTTGCATAAAACTCAAATAACTCACATATATGTATTTTTATATACACACACACACACACATATATATACATATGCATATATCTGTACATAAAACTAGTAGTGGGAAAGACATCTATTACATATATCAAGTGATTCACAGTTCTAGTTTCCAATTTGGAGAATTTATTTTAAAAGTCTGATGGTGAAGGGAAACAGAAAATCTTAGATTTAGGCAATTGCCTAAAGGCAATTGGAAAATCCCAATTACAGTCAGGTACTGCCTGTGCCTGCTTGTCTCTCCTGAAAAGCTTATTGATACCTGAAAAGCTGATTGATACAGGAAGAAGTCCGTATTTGCCATGGAGTCATAGCTTCAGGAGCTGGCTGGCTGGAAGATTCTCAATTACAGACATAGAAAATAGAACAAAGAGCAACAGCCAGAAACCAGAAGGGAGGTTTAGCAACAATGTCCAAAAAAAAAAATATTGAGAAAGAACAACTGTACAGTGAAGAGTCAGACAGTGAATGTGATTCTAGGCTTGCAATACACAAGAAAGACATTGAAGTGTTATTAGTGGTGCAAAGACATTAGTGAAAACATCCTGCAAACATATAAGGGGAATATAGGAGCATCATACAGTCTTACAGAGCTTCTAAATCAAGCCTGGAGCATCAAACCCTCAATCAACAAGATGCCAACCAAAGCTTAAAGAGAAAAATTTTCTGGCTGCCTAAGACATCCCGGTAAGGATGCCTGGACTCTAGACCCCTTAGTCAAAATTCTGAGCTCCTACAGCTATTGCTTAGYGGTGACTTATGCCTTTTTCTTTCTGAAATAGAGAAGCAATGAAAAATAAAAGGAACTCTATGAATAAAAAGTTACTGCAACAGTACATTTTAAAAATCTAATGCACAGAAGTTTGTAAGTGTAAGTTAACCCAAAAGCTCAACATAATTCTTCACCATCTAACTCCAATATTAAGACATGTCATCAACCTCATACAGTCTCAGGAATGCACTGTGTCAAATCAAGTAAAATCGACTGATTTTTCTTTTTTTCCTTTTTGGAAATTCCCCAGAGCTTAAAACTAAGATAAAATATTTCTTGCTTAACTAAGATTCAAGAAAGGATAAAAACAAATTGCTGTAAATCTTTTATATATATATACATATATACACACACACACAAAATATATTTTTGTTAATTATGATGTGATATCAGTTACTGATTAAACATTGAATCTGCTTTTAAATTACAGGAAAGTTATTTAAAAGTGTTTGAGTGTGTGCTTTGCATTTGTTTGCTTGCTCACTTTATCTGTGCAAAAGCATGCATACAAAYATATATGTATTTGTGTGTATGTTTATATGCTGTATTCAAAATACTATGCATGTGTGTATGTTTGCAGGGAGGTAGCTATCTCAGCTTTTGCTTAATACTGCAACTCAGGGTTGAATTTTTCAGTCATTTAAGCCTGGCAAAACTGACCACTGACATAAATTATCAATATCTTGACCAAATGATTTTCAGGTTGGGGCTTCCAAACATGTGTCAAGATTGTAGATACTTCCTATATTATTAGTTGGTCCAAAAGCAGAATACAGGGTCAAAATAGGCTGAAGGTTAAGAATTACTCTTTAATGCTATTTATTTCCTTAAAAGTTATGCCAGACTGCCTTTAGTACAAGCTTTTTCTAAATTTTTCTCCCAATGTTTCACCTGATTGGATTAATCTATTTTCCACTCAATGGTATGAAATAACTGTGAGACAAAGTGAAAAAAGAAATCCTAAACAGAATATAAAATTAAATATAAATTATTTGAAAGTATGTTACAGCAAAGGATAAAAACACATAATTCTATCAACAAAAAGAGCTGACTGTCAGAAATTCAACACACAAAGTACATATGAAATATACAATCTGCTTTTTTTYATGTTTGAAAAATTACTTTAATCCTTTTAGTGAATTTTTTTAACGTGTGGAGTACATTAGTCTGGATTAATGGATGGTGTTTATCATACTTTGTATTGTGGTTTCAGGAAATAGTCTGGCAATGCGAGGTTTCTACAAATGGATTTAAAATTAATCAACATCTATTTATGAGAAAGTTTAAACCATTATTAATACACTGTAAATACAGATCTCCTTAGAGCTGACCCCAAGTGTCTACCATCTGCTGAACTGGTGTAATCACATTTTTAAAGAGCATGGTCATACATAATGATTCTTCTCAGGATAGAGCATCCTTAAATACATCAGCAACATTTTAAATTCCACTTGTGTAATGCAATAATTTCCTACTGGCCCCTGCTAAGGAAAAAAGCATATGGTGGTGACGGAAGGCCAATCAGGCAATCCTTGATTTGTTTTCAGCGTTGCATGGGTGATGAAGGGCTTTTTGTTTATTTTAAGGAAAAGCAACCAGAAAGCTATAGCTCACGTAACTTTTTGTTTAAAATGAAATGCAAGTGTTCACACTGGCATTACCAAAGCAGTTTTGATGTTAGTATAGCACACACCACATTAACTCTGAATACTGACATGGTAACTTCAGATATATTACATGCATGAATTAAAGCACAGTTCACAAAATCCTTTCTAATTCTGACATCATTGTTCCAAGCTAATAAACAAGGTACAAAGCATCAGTTTACAACTAACCTATTCAGAAACAGGGACAATTTGTCCTGTACTTGCATTATTTGCACACAAAGGACAAGGAAAGCTCTGCATTTAAGGCAGTTGACTTAAATGACTTCCTTTTATGAGACTAATGAGACAGAGATGGAGAGGGAGAAACTACGTCCAAATTCAGTCTTCTGTATGAGTGGCACTTGTCAGCCCAGCAGCTGTAGGGCCCACTGCAGCAGGTTTTAAAGACAACAATAAAGAAGTTTTTCTTTCATTTTGTCTTTTCATATTACTCTTTACATTAGGTTCATGGCATACAGCCAAGATTCTTAAGCACTGTAACAACACAATTGAATAGTTTTAATGGGTATTTTTCCTGTGAAATGAGTAGAAAAGGCAACTACGATGTGTAATAGCAAGCTACTGTAAACGGTCCCTTCAACTATTTCGCAGTAGAACTACAGAATTCATTCACAGATTTTTTGTGGAGCAGATCTCAGCTAACGTGAACCATATTGGTTAGAAGGTATTTCAGTGATTCGTCCCAGATGAGGGGGTATTGTCTGGGAGAACTGCAAGCAACTTTGGAGGAGACTATTAAAAAAGCTACAGCTGCAGACCATCATTTTGGATTGATGTTAAAGGTAATGGACAAACAGAAGGACAATTTCTTCCACACCTGTCTCAAAAAAAAATCTCCACATTCATATGTGGTTTTTACTTTTTAAGTGTGGAAATGTTTCTGATTTTAGAGCTGGAATTAGGTCACAGATTCTAATACAGAATCATGAGAGCTTTTCTGGTGCCCCAGTTAGGTTTTCTGGGCTGCTCTTGGTCTTCCCTAGTGGTCAGGCTCTGCAGAATTTGGCTGCATCCTTATGTTCATTTTCAGTCATGAAAACCAACTGTTTACCTCTCAACCCATTCCACCCCATTGTTTATATTATTACAGCACAWGCTCAGCAGGAATTAGCTCTCCCCTCGAGATTTCTCGAAACCTTTTATTTTAAATCCAAGATGTTAAGTCAAACTATTATCAGTCTTGCTGAACTTTGTAACTTCAAACAAGAGTTTTACTCCATGAATCAAAAATATTTTTACTGGAAGTAGTTTAAGCAGAAGGTTTATTCAAGACCATTACCTACAGATAGTAGCAGTGCTTTGCATGATATGCCCATTAGTATATATCAATCTTATAGATGAATGCAATGACTACCACTAAATCAATCAAAATATTCCTAATTTTTTATGTCTTCAAATGCTAGCACAACTAAGTATTAATATAGCTCTCCCAATTTAAGAAAAAAACCCTGAAAGTTTGAATGACTCAATCTGTAATAACACACTGAGCTTTTTAGATTTAAGTCACAAGATCAAATCTACCAACAGCCAGCAGTAACAGAAAATCATTCTCATGAGATGCTTTTATAACAGTCCAATATGAAACACTATTGTCATTGCACTTTGCACAGCCTGCAGACCTTGCTTCAAATTAGCTTTATAAGTTAAAAATAATTACCTAATACCTTGAAGGCATGGGAGAAGAGATTGTTAGCAATCCTGTTTGTACAAAATTGGTGCTATCTGCAAATTCAGAGCTTATTTCTCTATTTTGTAACTTAGTGATATGCACTTGGAACTCAACTGTCAGGGATAAAAAATTTGGAGCAGACATAACTTCAGCAGAACTTTGAAACACTACCAGCAGGCTACTATTAAGCTATTACTGCAACTGATTACTTCAATAAATGCCTAAAGCAGCCTTTACTTCCCAGGTTACTTCCAAAACAGTAATCAAGGCCTCATTTTCAGTCATGAAGGAAATCCAAATGAATTAGTCGTTGACAATGGGCACAAATTTATGTCTGTGGAATCTGATGAATTTCCAAATGAGAGAGTTATTAGTTACAGACATTCTTCCATCTACTACCATCAAACCAATGTGTAAAGAGAGTGTATTACAAAGGACCTTTCAAAACTTTGTTTTTTTCCTACAAAGAAAGCTGTAACAAGAATTTACTTAGCCATTCTTTGGGAACTTTACAGAAACTTAACCAGCACACAAATCCAGATTTCTCCAAAAAATGCATCAAGGAAACAYTGTATTATACCGACAACATTTTGGTCATGTAGAAATCTGCCTGCCTGTTACAGTAACACTTGCACAGACAATAGGCAAGAGWGCAAAATAAACAAAGGTAAATGTACACTGATGCAGTATGAGTGCGGTGCTGTTTACTCTTTCTGCTGCTGTTTCAAAAGCTTTTTTTTAATCTGAATTTATTCAACTGTGATCATTGATTCACAGCTTATGGAATAGATATAGTTGTTCTGTACACTTGTTTCAGGGAAGAAAAAGGTATTTTTCATTCATCTACTAAAAAGATGGGCTTATAATTCCTGTTGGATTTGGCAATGTCATTTATTCACTATGTTTCAGCAACAAATGATATTTCTGCATTATCTGTATCAGTACAGCCATATGGTAATTCACAGAAACTGTAAATGCATGTGATCCCAGCTGTCTATGTTTCTGTTCTCACCACTCTACTGTAATACTTGGAGAACATTATTATAAAGTTATAAATTTTCTACAAAGATAACCAATATGCTCTGTAAGACTGCTAATCAATAAGAAAAATTTAACATTATTAATATTTGCACAGATATTTGCACACCTGAACTATTGCTAGGAAAAAGCTCTTATTTCAGACTGTGCATAATAYGCTCTAGAATATCCAAAGAATTCTTTATTGGTAGCTAAGGCAAAAGGAATGTACATGTTTTTAGTTTGATAATGATAATGGTCCTTATGAAAGAAATAAGCCAAATAAATCTATTTAGGAGTTTACACCTGTGTTTGCTCATGAATTTCTCTTTGTTAACAGATCTATGACAAGCACATTCATCCTTTAATAGGCGTTACTATCTCTTCAAAAGCAATTAACATAAACTCTGTCAGAGCAACAAAGTAAGTCAAAGCTAAGCTGCTTTTGGTGCACTGTCCTTTGGCCTTGTCAAAAATCACTCTGCTAGCAAGAAATTAGCAGTCTAGACATCTTTCAACACAGTATTGTCGTTTCTTCCCTCCCATTAATACCAGTGCATGCTTTTACCTTTACAAGGATTCTTCTTGGAAGCTCTGTTTCTTCAGCTTTGCAGAGTAGCATACAGCTTCCTAAAACACAATGCATAGTGAAATAATCAAATAAAAATACTAGGGATGAACTTAGTGTTGAATTTTCTTATTAAAAAAAAAATTCAGTCTACTGTTTAGTTTCCCATTGCAAATATGAAACACGTTGTTCAGAATTTCAGTTCTCCAACTGTTTTAGTTCTAACTCCCATAATTAAAGATATCTTTTACCTAATAAACAGTTTATGTGATTTTCAAAYTATCAGATAACACATGTAGAGAACATTTAGCTATATACATTTATTGTATTTCTCAAAAATAACATCTACATTCATGAATATTTTATTTGGGGACAACTTACAGACATTAACCCATAAGCACATAAAGGTCTAACAGCCTAACTCAAAAACAAGTGATGTAATGTACAATAAAGCAGTATTAACAAACAAGACAAGAGCAACAAATAACCACCACTGCCTTAGAGTCTATAAGAGTCTATTTTAGTTCTGATGCATGTGCTATGCACATAAGCCCGACTGACAGCAATAAGCTGCAAAGTAACCTGACTGGCAAAACCTATACACATTTTATTAAGAAGCAATAGATAAATGGGCAAGACAAGCTAAACGTTCAGATGAGATGTGAGTTATTCCTACCTTATTGCATTGCACAAAATGATTRTTTAGTGGGATCATAGCCATTATTCAGTGGAATTATCATCAGGCTGAAATGCTGCTGCTCATCAGCCTCTGAAGAAGGCTCTTGGGTTATTTGAACATAATCTAAAGAGACGAGAGAGAGAAAAAGAAAAAAAAAAAAATAAAACGAACACAGCTTGCAAGCATTCAGAGCATTCAGTAGAAACTTCCAGCATGTTTTTGTTCCCCTTTCTCCCTCCCTCATTACAGGTAAGATGCAGGTCTTGTTTTAGATTTAATCCATTGAACCCACAATGTAAAAACAACAGTAATTGCTTTCTCTATGTCACAGCTTTTCCAGCCACAGACAGGTCCTAGTGAATAGAAAGGTAATTCCTACATGCAATGAATACTGAATTACATAAATTGCATGTTAAATAATTCTTGCAATAGGAAGGCCTCTTAGAAATTTTAACTGTAAAATGTTTTGTTATCTCAGTAGTACAACCACTCAGAAATAACCATATRACCAAAAAATAAAAGTGCCAATTTTTAAACTCCGATTCAGAAACAAAATTCTAAGATTGTGGAAATAAAAATATAAGATCAGGTCCTTAAGAAAGCTCTCCTTTGCTTAAACTTTGCTTACCCAGGATTGCATTTAACAGCCATGGAAGAGTGAATACCAATGATGCAGAAAGCACTTGGTAATTTATTTTGTGAAAAACTTTAACAGTTTGTGGAAGCCACAGCTGGATATCCAGCAGGAATTAAATGAACATTGTATTTTATGACATGAGTATGCAAAGTTATGAAGGACTGACTTATTTATAAAGAAAAAAAAGTTACAGCACCTTTAAAAATTTCTCCAAGATTTATTTTTTGGAAAGACTTTTAGGCATAATATTCAAAATTCCACTATGAAATGCCCTGTTCCCTTCTTAAAACACGTCATTTATTTTTCCACAATTTCTGCATTTATGTGGGTGATTAATCATGCACTGCAAAAGCGAAAGAATCCCACACTGCTTTCCTGCGACTAGATATACTTGGCTCCAATAATTACTATTTCAGTGTAGTTACTTGTTATAATCATTTTTCTGTAGATAAATGAAAATGCAGAGGATTGCCAAAAATGGAATTTGGCCTGCTGAATCAGGTATTTATTTCCCAAATGCAAGGTAGAAGATGTTAACATTAAGAGCAGCTCTGTTACATATTAAAAGCAAGGATTAAGTATATTCATGTATRACTTTCTCCAAATATTACTTGAAAAAAATATACCTACAGGTTTAAAATAAAAGATGAAACAAGGTAGAAAAAAWTAGTAAACTAATAAAATGCCAGATTACATGCATTATAATAAGCTAAATTTACATAGGCATTTATGTAAAACCATTACCTAGAATACACCATCCCTCGTGGCAGACGTGTATGACGTTTGTGTGTTTATGGTTGCACATAGTCTTTGACRTTAATTGTAACAGAAGCTGAGAGGGTTAATATATTAGTCCTTTCTTTATGGAGTCCTGGGTTCAAACTTAGTTCAAGTACCAAGTGAAAAGGAGTTTGGTGGTCTCARAGCAAAACACATTTGTCCATATGCTACAAAAGCTCCACATAATTTGGCACACATCTACCCCCTTGAATGTTTTYGCTCAGAAGAGTAGAGCCGAAATAGCTGGAATGCTGCAGGTTGGCTTTGTGGTCTGCCGCCAGGAGCACGTGGGAAAACACCACTGCTTGCCTGCCCCATGAATAGAGCTCATAGAGCTACAGCCTCATGCACATCATCCATTCACAGTGAATCGCTGAATTAAAGATTACCAGCAAAAGACATTATCCCTTTATGCCTATACAGGTAATACACAAGAAAGTTGTGGGTTTCTTCTTCTTTTTTTTTTTTTTTTTTTTTTTTTGGTAAGATTATTTGACTTCAAAAGACTTTAAGAAATGTTCTAGCAGCTGAAATCTGAAGTTTCAGATAAATTTTGTATAAATAGTTAGAAAAAGTGAAAGATGAAGCTATGACTCCACAGATTTCCTTCATAGCTTTTTCATTAATTTCATTAATTTCAATAACTCTGGAATTTCATTATAGTCATTTCATTTTACCACTGAAAGAGTCTTTGTTATTTCAGATACATATAATGCAGAAAGACTGAACCAGTAATTTTTCATTTCAGTATTTCAAAAAACAATAATTAATAATAGAAAATATCACATATCACAAATATATAGCTATTGAAAATATAACAATTTAAACATTCAATAAATCGTCAAAGTTTAAAATTTTAGTTCTTCGTCACACACTAATTACATGTGAATTATCAAATGAAATTACCAGAAATAATTGTTCCACTCAGCATTCAATAGTTTATATGAATTATTAAAAGAAACAGCCTAAAGGTCAAGAAAGAGGTCAACACTGAATTTGTTTAAAATATTYTGGTTTTGAAAGTTTGGCTTTCAGATACAGAACATGAAAGTGCTAGAGAGATATTTGTTTTGCTTGCAGAATGAATTTTCCCGAGCTCTTCCAGTAAGAGATTTTCAGATCCCAGGTGGGACATTTAGAATATGCACAGGCAAATGACCAAAAGGACAAAATTCTCATTAATTTAAATGAGTTTCTCATTAATTTACAATTTTCACCTAGCGTGTGTTTGAACAACTGCATCGGAAACTATCTGTTTACAGTGACTGAAACGTGCTATGCATTTCATTAACAAAAAAGCCAATGTGAATGAAATAACTTGTACCTGTGGCTTCAGAATAGGAAGAGGAGTAGCCTTTTACCATTTACTGGAGTGAATTTTGTTCCTTTCAGTCACAGGATATTCTTAAACCAATTGCTGGGTCTGCCCATGAGCCAGTGCCTTTGCCATGAGATAATTACCCGTTTCAGGGAGTGCACACCTCACTTACCAGTTTAGAACAGAGACATTTATTGAGCAGAAGTTATGTGACATAACCCTGAAATGCTGACTGCAAAAATGTTTGAAAAGCTAGCATTTTTTTTCACTCCATTTAATAGTTATGAAAATGGGTAAAAGCCATGTTGTGTAGACTACAGAGGTGTCAGCTGCCTTTCCCTCCTTTATCATGGAGTAAAACTTCTCAGCTGCATGCAGTTTATGTACGCTGGCTTTAGGAGAATATGGAAGGGCAGGATCTTATAGCACACACTATAAAACCAAGAATAAAAGGAGGCGAAGAGATGAAATTTGGATCTCAGAGGCCAAAGAAAATTAYAGAATTTCTACGACAGATCTGAGGTTACAGCTCAGCAATTTTGAACTTTTAGCATGGAAGCTTATATTTAATATGCCTAATTGTATAAATAATAAGTTTATTGTGAACCAAAAAAATACAGGAACCTGAAAACCAACACTAAGAAGTACTGCCTTCTATGTCTATTCCAATAGTTACGTTAGTATTTCAAGTTCTATCTCAAAGTTACTAAAGGTGTGTTATTACAGGTGTTATTAGCGACAATTTTGGTGCTTTGAAAACAAGCCTATCTCAGATATTAATTGAAGAGCTTATGGTGTAGCCTGCAAAATCTAATGAGACTTAAAAGCAACCTASACTACATAAAGTAGTAAGAAAATCTCTGTAATTTCCCACTGAGAGACTTGGATGCTGTCTAGTTCTACATGCTATAATTTTTGGGAAAATATTTTTTTGCAAATGATGGGAAGTCAGTAGTTACAGTTACTGCTTACTGTTGACATTAGGTGACTGTTCATATGCCCAGAATACCACCTACCTCAGCTAAATGGTATCTTTATGAAATTAACAGAATGCGGTTACAACATGGCTATAAGAAAAAATATTAACGTCAAATTTGGATTATAATTGGAAAACTGACCTTTGGAAAATATGTTACCGCTGAAGTCCTGAACTGTACTATAAAATGACAACTTTAAGATCCAGAAGAATGACTGTATTATTCAGTTTAGAAAACAGGGCAAAATAATTATACTACTTTTATGATTCACAAGGATTCTAAACTGAAAAAGTTTGGTTTCCACAGCCTTCTACATAGAAAGAAATCAACGTTATTTTCTGACTTATAATTGTCAAAACAGTTTAAAAGGCACCCACGTAAAGCAGATTTTGGTTCACTATATGGGCAATTTGGCACTTATGACAGATACTGTAAGTAGGGCTTTTCCTAGATATAGCTCATAGCAATATTATTTAACTTTTTGTATGCTAAATGGCTACATTTGATCAAAAACCCTTGAAAATAAAAAAAAAACACCCATAATATATCACAACAGAAAATTCCAAAAGCCTTTTAAAAGAATCACTTAGAGATTATACAGTTTCCTTGCCTATATTACTGTAAAGCTACTGTCACCCTACCTAAATTTTCCTCGGGATTAGACGCAGCCTCAGCTGCGTGCACTGCACACACCCTGCTCCCTTGCCCTGCACACGCGGTAAAGAGCCAGGCCGGGGCCGCGGATGCCTCGTGGCCGAGCAGCAACCTCCCCGGGGATGCAGGCACGGGCACCGCGCGGCTGGGCGCTGCTGAGCCCACGGGCCGCCTCACCAGCCCGCGCCTGGCTGCCAACCTGCAGCCCGCCAGTTCCCTGCCTCGAGTCCAATTTATGAAGGCTCACAGAAACCCAGGAAGGTTACAAGACAACAGTTGTAGTAACACCYGGAATGAAGCTGTCTGAAAACTTAAGCTAGAGGACACACACACGCCAGCTCTGATGAGCAGCCGATTGCATTTTGCTTACCTAAGTGATGATTAATTTAAAATTTTTCTTAGAAAACAGCATTTAATTTAAAGTACTATGCATGAGGTATAGCTATATTAAAATTGTACTTGGTCTAGGTGTTTGAAATTGTCTTAAGCTGCCAACTAATGGGGAGCATAGCAACCAAGGTACTAAGCATATTTACTTCTAAGACAACACCATTTTGTCGTATAGAAAACATYAGAGAATTAAAATATTCACCTCAGTTTATCAGCAACTGATGAAAATTAAATGCCAGGAGACTGAGAAAATCAAACGAGACAACAGCACTGGTAAAAGACAATTTAAAAAATACTAGGACCAACAGGGAAGACATTCATGGGGGAGTAGCACCTRCTCAGGTAAATGGAGATGTTAACACATCCACTCCCAAGAGACAAGCAAGGAGTAAGCAATACCTAAATAGTTTTGATTCATTGGTTAATTACCATTTCAAGACACAACCTTGCTTCATTTAAAATTAAATAATCCAACTAA
The DNA here is from genome assembly GCF_003342845.1 of Nothoprocta perdicaria. Classification (NCBI taxonomy): domain Eukaryota; kingdom Metazoa; phylum Chordata; class Aves; order Tinamiformes; family Tinamidae; genus Nothoprocta; species Nothoprocta perdicaria. The sequence continues at coordinate 3,668,026 of NW_020455666.1, read as the reverse complement.
ATAAATATTTATAAAATAAATATTTAAAATTAAATAATCCAATTAAAAGTTGTGAGTTTTTTTGAGCTAAGCATTTTGGTTGGGGGCGGTTTAAGAATTTTTTTTCTTTTTCTCCTCCATCCCCAATTTCTTTTTTTNTTTTTTTTTTTTTGAGAAAGCTAAATAGTTTTCATTTTATAGAGACTCTGAATTATTCGCTAAGCCCCAAATGCCTGGCTCCTGTCCAGAGAAGTAAAAAGTACAAAGAATTCATCATAGCTTACTTCTGTAAGCTGAAAGGTCTAAGAGAGGGTTCGCTGGCAGAAGGAGGAATGAGAATCTTCAGGACAATTTTATAACCATGTAATAAAGCATGGAAATTAGTACCTCATCAYGCATGGCCAAAATCTCTAGGATTTGCTATAAATAGTAAACGTAATTCATTGAACAATATCAGAGTATCCATCATTTCCAGCTCCTAAGAGAAAAATATAAAAAGATGAAACACTTACAAGCTTTTTGCACGGTTTTATGTTAATCATTGCCGTACAAGTCAGAACACATCCACCCTCTCATGCGTCCCCTTAGAGGTTTTATATTGCTTTTCTCTACAAAAAGAGCTCCACCGTGGTCACCTGCAAAGCAATCCCCCTTCACTTCCCATTTTAATAGTGCTGCTATTTTTCTCTCTTTTTCTCAATTAAAGTCTTTATGTCAGTAGCATGTATTAAATCAAGCTCCATTAYAGCCTAACTTTCAAAAGCACATTTTTTTAAGCAGCTCATATTTTGTCAAGCCTAATTGCTTTAGTTTTGGGCAATATTAGTTACAGAACAGCCAGTAATAACCTTTAGTCCTGGCAAATTCTCTCTCTACAAGAATGCAATCACATAACATAAACAGCTATAAAAGAAGGCTTTTTAAAATTTTATTCATAATATGTAGCACATGCATGTGGCAAGGTTTATCAGATCACAGCACTGAATGAAATATGAGATTTATCCATGATGCAACATTTATTCCATTCTGTTATTTTGCTGCCTTTGGTTTTATTTGCACAGTGAGTTACAAAGAGGAGACCCACAGTGCAGTAATCTGAAGTGTCACAGCACGCAAAGACGCTACATCGAAAGCAGTAAGGTAAGAAGTAACGCAGCCATTAAAACAAGAAAACACTGATACTGACTCATTTTTACAATTTTCCTACTAGAAGTAGTATATAATAATATTCTGAAATGTAGTGACAACATGATTCTGTGATTTTTAAAGCTCTCTAAAATAAAATACCATTAATTCCACAAGTGTTAGCTGCAGCAAGGTACGCTAAATGAAAAGTACATCATAAATTTGAACATGAAAAGGCCAAGATTCTTAAGTAACATAATCGTCTGTAGGACTGTAACTTATTTCACCAATAATTTTGCATTTTTAAGTCAAGCTTTTCCAAAGGTAATACAATCCATTTTCAAAGGATTTATTGCCAAGTGCAATTATTTGTGAACATCTGAAAAGTTCATAGAAACATTATGCATACAAATTCAATTTGAGAAGGTTTAGGAAATCCAAGTTCGTTACGAAAGGCTGATCACAACTGAAAAGCAATTTGTGACTATGTCCAGCCCATTTACGAAAGTTTTACAATCCCTGAAATGAAATGTTTTCTTCTGCAGTTATAAAAATGGTCAGTACTGGGTAATTCATTTGTTCTCTAAGTACTGTTCCAATATTTACATATAAAAAAAAACACTATATGAATGAAAAAAATGGAAATATCCAAAATATTTTCATAATGAAATACAGACTTGCCCTTACTGCTAATGCTCATTTTTTTCCCACTTAAAAAATAATAAAAAGATATTACTACCTGATTTTGTTCCATTCTTTCAAAGGTTTAGGAACTGAATATATTAAGAGAGTACTTATACACAAATTTAATTTTGGATGTGTCACTATTCTTATCTTTAATGATCCAGAGGATGAAATGTGTACATCTTTGCTGGATAATGGGATTAATTTTATTCAAAACTTGATAGTTTTCAAATCAGCCACCAAGTTTGATTAAAATATTTTTCGTCTACTCTTCTAAACTCAGCAAACCCAACCAAACCTCCCACAGTAATGCTGAGTTGTTTCAATACACTTTCTACTACTTGGTGCTTCAACCCATATGCAAAAACAGGCAGGGACAACTATCTACTTGTAGTCTAGTCATATACAAAGTGATGTCATGATTTTGGCATATGCAAGTATTCCAAAGTGCTCAAGTACCAAACATTAAAGATCATTAAAACGAGATAAATATCAAAGAGTTACAAACTATGGTTTGAAAACCAATGATAGGAACATTTCCAATGCAGTGTGCCAGATTATCATGCATTTATCGTATCAAAAAAATATTTTTGGATCTAGTCCTGAGCTAATGTTGGCTAGGCTGATATTTTCCCTGGTATCGGGCCTCGCTCATGTCCCTGAAGATCTGCACAGGTGCAGCAGATCATCCCTGCCAGTTATATCGTGTATTCTGTAATAAAAAAAACATTGTATAGAGTAACCCAGCAATTGCAATAGATTATTCAAAGGAAGAACATTAAGAATGTTACGGAAGGAGATGTAAAGCTTCAAGACAGGATAGAATAGTTCTTAAAAATATTTTTTCTTCAAAATAAAACTTTCTAACGTACAGGTAGGCTTCAGAACAATGACATAAAACACAAAGCTTAGAAAAAACAAATCAGGAAAGAAAGATAAAGATCTTATTTCTGCAAGCTTCCTAAAAAGTTACCATTGAGGGGGGAAAAAAGAGATTAAATTAAATTTCATATCTCCATTAGGGACTTCATTTCTAGGTTTTTGTTGGTTTTTTTTTTTTTTTTTTTTTTTTTTTTTTTTTTTTTTTTTTTTTTTTTTTTTTTTTTTTTTTTTTTGGTAATTATCTGGTTTCTTTCATATGCAATTTTAGAAACTCATACCAAATGTCATTAAAGATGTATATTCAGCTAAACATTAACACTCTGCTTCTAAAGACCACTGTAAACTTAAATATATATATTTATATTACCTAATTATACTGATTTCCTGAAGAATTTCAATAGGTTCAGGTTTAAGTTTGTGTACCAGATACCAGAGCTTAACAGGGTTGAAAGTTATAAAAAAGAGGTAGCCTTATTTGTGTTATTTACATTGCATACTGACTTAACCTGTAATTACAGAAAAGTTTTCTTTAGCACAGACCACAGCAACCAGAAACCACATTGAGCTTTGCCAAGAAAACTGCTGCCTGGTCCAGTTAATTACTAAATGTGTTTCTAGGATAGAATTTTATCTTTGAGACCAATTTTCACATTAGCAACCTAGCCTTTTCTCATACACCGTTTGCATCATCATCCTAGCGCATGGTCCAAGCGCATAAGGGACTACAATGTGCATGAGGGAGGGGAAAGACGCAGCCTTAGAAGTTCTGACATCCTGAACTTGGCATTAGTGTCCCCATAGGTCCTCGCTTGCAAAAACCTAAGTTGCATGGATTTGCTATACTGGAGACTGAGCAGGCTGTTTGCAGAATTATCAGTTCAGCAGTTCAGCACTTTGAGTTTGATACTGGCATTAGGAGAGTCGCTATGGCCAGACTATACAAGTATATTTTTCATTTCTCATAGATGATAGTAATATCCCCAGTAGAGAGAAAATAAAAAACAAAAACAAGCCAGTTTCATTCTATTTGTTGACTTTGGCTGAATAATTGCTACTCTGAGGAGCACCTGTTCGGGAGCTGTGCTCTTAGCAGTCATAGATAGCCTAAAGTTCTTGCAAATATATATCAAAAATTCCAGGAAAATTGATATAAAAATGAAAGATTATTCTTTACATGGTATAACTAGTTGTTCATGTGGCATAAAAACCCAGCTCCTAAAAGAACCTTGAAAAATCTCTTTATGCATTAATTTTCAGCTATACATTAAAAAAAAGTATAAAAATGCAAGGAAAAACGAGACTATGCCAGCTAACAAAACCACTAACAAAACTCAGACACACAAACATAACATTTTCATAAAAACATAAGCTGATCTCGTTCCTGAGAATTGCCAAGGACGCAAAACTCAGTGGGATCAAACACTTTAGTAGTAAATCTAACATCAACTAAAAGCATATAGCAATTGCTATTTATTTGCATGGCTCACATATGGCATTTATGTCAAATGCTAACATAAAAATAATTTCAAAAAAATCACAAATCAAGCCTTTCACAAGGCCATCTAACTAATTCTTCTCCATTCCTACTTCTCACTACCACCTCTACTTCTCAGATTTTACCTCTTTTCTCATTGTTTAACTTGATACCTTCTTTTTGCACCTCTGCAACTGGAAATCAGATCCACTGCCAATTTTTCTTCTGGCCATATAGCTAGGAAAAAAAAAAAAAAAAAAAAAGACAAAGAAAAAATGTTAAAAGAGTATTATCAAAGAAAGGTACTTAAGTACCCATGGTAGCATTGCAGAAACCACTGTCCTAAATCTGTCGCTGTAACCCCCCTAACCTTGACCGTCCTGCAACAATCTCCATGCAGAGCAGCACCTCTGCTTAGAGCAAGCAAGCAAACAAGGAAGACAATCCTACCAAGAAAATTGCAACTACACTTTTTCTCTTAAGGATAATGCTAGATATTATTAAAGAACTTATTAAACTTCATGACTGCAAAACAAGAAATTATCCTTGTGTGCATGCCATATGTAGTTCTCCAATTCCATTCAACAGCAGTGCAGCATTGTTTTTTGACAAAGCCGTGTCATAGGCTGTCTCAAAGCGCTCATCAAGCCCGGAACAACACAAACACAAGCTGAGGAGAGATGCGCTGGCAGAGACTAGGAAGCTCCACTTTCAAACTAGAAGAGCACTAATTAAGTAAATAATCCAGACTTCTTCAAAATCTACCTGTTATTTCTCTAATGAACAAATGTTTGCAGATTGGGAATCAACAGAATTAGCAAACCACATCCCACTTTATCAGTAGATATTTAGTAATGCTGGGAGTTTCTCCTCTTATAATACCTTGTATATTTTTTTTCACTCTCACCATTGGACTTTCTGTTAAACCCATTACTTCTACTTGGCTTATACTGTGCACTAAATCCTTTGCTAAGCACTTCAGCAAATAGAAGCAACACTGCAGGAACTGAGTGCTAGAATAGTGAATTCCAGAATTATCACATCTGAAAACAGTATTTTTTTTAGGTAGAGACACTTTTTGGAATATCTTACAGAGTCATCCAGAAATATAAGCTTAGTTCAAGCTTCCATTGTTCTGTTTTCAGAGCTGTATATACTCAGTGTTTTTGAGCATCAGGCAACTCAGTACACAGCCAACTGACTAGTGTAGACCTCTTCATTTAAAAAATATTTTTTGAGATGCCAGAATACCAAGAAGTAATTGGACCAGAGTGATCCTTTACTTTCATTCCTACAAATTTAAATTCTGATAATGAAGCAGTATGCCGAGAGAAGAAAAATAAAATTCGGAGCAAAATCAAGTCCAAAAAGTAAAACAGAAACTGCAGATAGAGACTCGGAAAGCAAGAAAACTCTTCGCATTTTCATACCATATCAGAACAGTTGTTTTGTATAACCACATATAGTACTTAGGCCTGGGACAGCAAAGTCTGTAAGTGTACATTTAAATGCAACTAACTTCACAGAATTTAAAATAATATACAAAACCGTTATTGCAATATGCTTGAAATTAGGAACGAAAGCTAGAACCAAAAGACTTGAGTCTTCCATTATCCTATTTCTAAAACTGAGCTCTAATTTGGATTTAATTCCCTACTATCATTTTTAATTCATTAGCTACTCATACAGACCAAAGTATCAACCTGCTTACAAGTTCCGAATCTCAAGCAGTAAACTTTAAATGCACCTGGACATCCTCCCAGTGGAAACACACAAATAAATTGCAGAAGCAGCAGGGAAACCTATCCTAATGGAAGAAAAAAATTACATTTGACAGGAAAGCTGCTAGCAGATACAATTGCTATAGCTACATATGAAATGTTTCTGTAAGTGGGTATCATATGAAAAAAAAATTAGCCGAATTTGAAAACATCTGGAATAGATATCAACAGAAAGCTTAACAATGCATTTGAAAAGCAAACAAAGATTCCAGCAAAATATCACAGAAATAAAAGAGTGGGAGCAACACTTCTATGTACTGTATCTTGAAGTGCTCCATCCACTTAGTATAAAGGATTTATTAAGTTCATTTCATTGTTATTATTAGTTTGCTTTATATACCTTATATAATCATTAATCACCTAATATATGAGTTAAATTGAAAAACTTGTACTAAAAATATCTATTTAAACATGAAAGACTAAGAATAGGAAAGTTTTTAATTAAGGTAGCTTACTTTTACTACATTTTTACCTAAGTTCCCCACATAATTTTAACATTAGTGTAAATAGGAAAAACAAACAAACCCCCTTTTGAGAATGAACTGTGCTTATTGGAATGACATTTAACTGGAATATGAAAAACAGTCCACATAAAGATATACAAAATACACAATATATCATAGCTTATACCAGATGTTTTAAATATACACAATAATACTCAATTTGGGGACAATTTAAATGTCTTTTGTGCATTGATTCATACTTTTCATAATGCATTGTACAATAAATTTTATTTATTCATATATAAACATTAATATATTTCTGCAGTTGGAATGCTGGAATTTTACTTCCAATTGCAATGCCAGGGCTTTGTTCATAGCACTATTTTAAATATATTAATTATTTTCAAAAAGCCAGAAAAGCCCCTTACATCACTGTAATTTCCTCAGATACAGGAAATTTTTCAGTAACTTCACTTTTTCTTTTCTTGATTGCTCGAGCTCCTACTTTGTTCATTACGTATCCAGTTCCTCATCTCCTTGGGACAAATCCTTTCCTTCTGAGCATTTGAATATTGTTGAGTTGTCATCCTGGATCCTGCAAAGTTGTCACAAATAAACCTATAGACCTTGCTTTTCATTTCTGTCTCTTTACTATTCTTCATTTTGAAAGCAATATTTATTTCATAGAAATGTTTAATATCATAGAGCAGTTTCTTCTTATTTGATCTGCTTTATTGTCTGAAAATACACTTTTTTTCTCCTTGATCATTAAAAAGAAACTTCATATGGTTCTAAAGAACTTGCTTATCTTTAGTCAAGTGAGCTCAAAGTAATTCAGTAGGAATTGCAAGCTTTGCAGGATTGAGACCTTGCAGCAAGCCCATGGAGTCTCTCCTCCACTTTTCCTCCTTGCACAGAGCAAGGAGTCATACACCAAGCTACTGAAATTTGTGCTGCTTTAAGTTACTTTCCAACCTAAAGTACTGAAGCTGCAAGTTGGGGCACTTAATTAGGAAATAGTGTTATTATTAAATTCAGAACATTCACAGAAACTTAGCCCTGCTACAGAGCTCCTCGAGGGTTTCACAGGCCGTGGCCTAGCAGAGCTTGTCATTTTCATCAATTGTTTTTCTTAATCACTACTGAATTAGCCCCACAATTTGCAATCAATTACTTGCTCTTTGGACTATGTCACAATTCAAAGTAATTTAAAATTAAATCAGAGGCCAATTATACTTTCCGCTTATACGATATAACTAAAAGTGTTTATAATAGAGCCCATGACAAATTGCCGGTTTCACGGACACAGGGAACAAGTTGCCATAGCAGAGAAGTGCTCTCAGGTGAACCGGAGCTTTTGCCAAGAAGGAAGCAAGGCTGCTCACTTTCTCTCTGTGTTTTCCTAACACTGAATGTAGCTCAGAAGACCATGGTTATGATACCATGTTTGGTACTAAGAGATCCTTCAGTAGCTCCAGCTAGTGCTTTTTTAAAAGCAATTAATATTAAGAAATTGGCTCCAAGTAGTCATCATTCCTTCTTTAAGCTACTGTTTATTTATCAGATATTTTCTTTGGGTGTGATTGTGTCTGCACAAAAAGCATTCAGCTAATACTCTTCAAAGAGGGAAAGCATATGCACTATAGTGCGCTCTAACCACAACAGGCTTAGTTCTCATTAAAGCTGTGCCTAGTCTAGTTGACTAACTTTTGGGAAGTGCAAAGATGCAAAACAGAGCACGAGAAAGACAAGGAACTAATGGAAATAATGTCATGTATAGCTTTTGAATTGCTCATTTAAAAACTTTGGAAGATTTTCTGGGCATTGCGTATTTTAGAAATATTTTTAGACACGTATTTGAGTGAGAAGAATTAAACCAAATTAGCATCAGTAAAAATCCAACTCACTAATTGCATTTGGCCTCCCTGAGAGGTAGGTGCAAAAGAACAGAGTTCAATTTCTCTACAGAAAATCTTTTACTTCTGTTTCTGCTTTATTTTGGTTTCAAATGACAGACACTACTAATTTAGTAAAGAAGTGACCCCTAGACCCTGTTTCTTCTCCCCAGGGGAGCACCAATCAGTCAAATTTTTCTCTGCCTTCTTTGCTACCAATGCATTTCATCTAGTTTCCCTAAATTTTTCTGCTAATTCCCATTTCCTTCATAATCACAGGCTTTTATGCAACTTGCTGGTCAAGTGATTTTCAGGGGAGCTGTAATTGCCACAGGTCTTAAACATTAACCCTGCCAGGTGTCAGTGCTTGGGCTGCTTGTGCATTTGATTAATGATACCAGAGCAAAAAAATTGTTTTTTAATTGGCTGTCATGTTTTTCTTCTTGTTCAAGTGCTCCTGAAACACTCAGATGATCTGGAACAAAGGTTTCTGAGAAAAAAAAAAAAAAGGAGAAAAAGCCACCAAGCACCTGAGATGCATTTCCTGTATTTCAGCACACCAAGTAACTCAATGAAAAGCCCAAGGCCCTTGACTAATTTAAATATGTACTGGTTACTGAAAATCTGAAGCATTTCCAAGCCTTGTTACCTTGAATGGATGTTGCATGACTGGAAGATGAGATACAAGTAACAACTGAAAATATTATCTCTCTCTTTCATAAAGAAGCACAAAAAAAACAATAACACCACAAATTTGATATTCTTAACCAACATCAACAATGTTTCATTTTGGAGAGGAAATTTCTACTGAAGGATAAGGACTTTTTATTTCCCATTTTCAAATAGTTTAGGACACACCCACACAAGTGAAGTGTTTAAGACATTTTTAGGAGCAGTGTACAGAAAGATTCAGATATCTGTTGTTCTTTTTAGCAGAAAAATCATTGTTTTGATGTGCTGTCCATTAGTGGAAGCTTTTCCTCTCTAGAAAGAAGTAGAAATTGAGCATCCATTAGCTATGAAAAGGTAGCCTCAGGAGCCTAAGGCCATCAAGTACAAACAAAATTAGAAAGTAAATACAAACACACCTCCAATCCACTACAGCAGTTGCGCATTGAATTAGACTAATTTGTCAGAGTTGGATTTAAAATGCATTCATCAAGTCAATCTTCTGGAGAATATAGAAAAAGTAACCACTTTAAAGATAACATTATTTTAAATCTATTGATTAGAATTGTGGTAAAATACATCTCAAGCTTCCTTTTTGTACAGTTAACATGGGGAATATTTCTACTAAATTCCACCTTCCTAGGTGACAGAGAAGGACAATAAACACAGATAAGCATTGCTGGTCCTCAAGCCCACTCTTCAAGAACATAAGGTGTCTTGCCTCTGTTAAGACCACTGAAACACACCCTAAGCTTTCATTAGACAAAATACATTTAAACCAAAGTCAGTCTTAAATTAGCTCAAGGGTTTAATATAAAGTGATTTAAACAGCTGAAGTGATACTCTCTTGAAGTCTCTAATTCAGCACAGAGCCTGCAGATTTTAAGTGCTGTAATGCCACTGTGTGATCCCGCTGACTTCAGGGAGCACAGATGGTTGGTCTATCTTAAGTACTGAAACTGCCCTGAACTTCTCTCATGGATTGTCACTGGTGTATATGTAGTCCCAACTATATGCACATTTTTGCAATTAGTCTGTAAACACTCAGCATAATTCTCTATATATTCAGTGTTCTCATATAGTTCTGCTCACAAATACTGAATATATCTTTGATGTCTAGCTTTTCACAAAGTTTATTTTTAATGCAAGTTCTTCAAAATAATCCCATAGCAAGACTGCACTCCAGGTGACAGAAATAAATGTAAATGAAAAGCAAAACAACCAGGAGGAGGGAAGGGGAAAAAAATGAGCTAGAATGGAAGCCGGAACTCTATTTCGTAACCACAGCAATCACTGCAAGTGATCATTATAAGTGTTTGTTTGAGACACAGTTATTATACATTGCCTAAATATTTAAGTTAGCCAAACCTCTGATCAACTGAAACAAACCTACATAGGGCAAGAAGCTAGAGCTAAACTGTTAAAGGGAATGTGAAGCTGGCACTAGCAGTGAAGAAGGAACAGAGGTAGTGTGAGGCGCTCAAAACCACAAAAAGTGATCTCATGTCTTTAAACTGTCCAAAGAATCATAATAATAAAGTTCTAGATGAGTGTTGAGGGGACACATGCCATTTCAATGAAAAAAGTCATAATTTTAGATGACACTTTGAAACATTCCATGGAAATGTATTTGAAATGTAATATGGGGACTCCAATAAAGAATATGCTTTTAATACATTACAGATTATATGTGATCATCAGTTTAAGACTTCCCCTCAAGAAGCAAGATAATTCAAGTAGACAACTAGTCTGTCTATACAGTTTCTATTGCTATCCTTTCAAATGCAAACTATGATGTTTCTTCATGGCTGGAGAAATATAGAGAAGGTATGGTTTTAATTTTTCAAACTTTTGCAAATAAGCTTAAACATTTTACAGTTAAAAGGACAGAATTTACATTTGCTGTGTCTGGTCAGTTTTAAAAGCGTATCTGTTATGAATCATGTTCACTTTTAAAGTTCATTTAACTTGGCTTATGGTTTACTTTTAAAAAAATGTTATGCATCATTTGGAGCTGCAGTCCTAACTGCTATTAGTAATAATAAAGGCGTGCAGGTTCCATCTGATGGCCCTTGTATAAACTTGGATTTCCATAGGAAAAAGCAAACAGGATCCACAGTCAGTAATAAATCCCACAGGCTTGTGCCATTATCCATGCCAGAAGTTTTAGTCAAGGTACAGCCATTACAGACCTTTTTGACACCTTAATGAGAGGTCTGTGTGGAGCTTATTAGTGAAAAAATCCTGTTAGCTAGAAATACAGTGGGAATTTTTGCTTTTAATGCTAATGAGTAAACATGACTTTATAGTCAGATGAAGTCATGGAACAATTTTAGTGGAACTTGAGGACTCATCACCTTCTGGTATTCAGCTCTTCTTGGCTGCTCTCAAGTTTACAGCTACTGTGCTATTCATTCGGGTTACCTAAACTGGTTAGGAAAGAGGAGTTCTTATTTTGTTTCAGAATCGCATTCATGTTCAGCACAAAAAGAGTATATATTACATCTCAAAAGAGAAGAAATGCAGCATTGCAGCACCTGTAAAAAGAAATCTTAGAAAAATACAGACCAATCATATAAAAATAGGGATCTTCTAGGGCTCAAAACTTTGTCCTGACGATTTAGCACAAGGTGTCCACAGCCACAGTGTCAGCAGAGTTTAAGAAGTGGTTAGTCTGCTTCACTAAACTTTGTGACCTAATCTTTAAACATTATGGAGAGGTACCACTGAGACCCAGTGACAAATGCCTGAATGTTAATCTGCTAAACCCAAACTGGCTAATTTCGGATAGCTGCTAAGAACTGAAACAGCTGCTTGCTGAATCACTGGGTTTACAGCTTTAGGAAGACCCGAAAGTGGCATTATCATCCTCACAAGTCAACTACTGTTGATGATTATTCTACGTTTACTCTCAGTAGCCTGTTTCCACTACAGTGGCAGATCACTCTAGCCAAAAACAGTCACTGTGGAAATGCTCATCTACAGGCATGTACCTGTTTTCATCTTCTTCCCTCTCTTGTACTCCAAATGCCTCATTTACATGGGCTCATAGGGCAGCAGTACTCTACACCAACGGCAATAGTGGTGGGAATTATACTGGCTTTTGTCAAGCCCTGTTCTCTTCCTTCCCTTAATCCTCTAGCTTCCAGGGAAAAAAACAAAGGCAGTGTTGTGTGTATGGAGGTGTGCTTCTTCCAAGAATTATCACTTAGACAATTTGTACTCTAAAGTACAATCAACCAAAAAATAAAAATAAAAATAAATAAAAACAAACTCCTCAAGTCCACAGATGGCCAGTGGAAGTATGAAGTATTTTTCTACTGCCACAATGGTATTTAACAACAGCAGAAATGTTTACCTCAATATTGCCTTTAAAATCCAAGTATTTATGCACTCCAGAAAACAAACGAGAGAACTGGTAATTCAATTAGCTTCATTTACAATCTACATCAAGAAAGTTTGCCAGGTCTAATTAAAAATCCAAAGCTTAGCTAGGAAGGATCCAAAGTCACCTAATAGCACTAGATGAGTAACAGTTAATGAATAGTCTATTTCATCCATTTAAGACTCCCTTCCCTTCAAATCTGTCTATGAATACCACATATACACTTCTGCCAAATAACTTTTGGAGCAGATTCTTGAAAGCACTTGCACTCAAAATATGTTAGTCAGATATGCCTAATTCTTGGAATTTTCTTTCTTGTATCACACTAAAAACAATAAACTCAAAATTTTCACAGGAACAAGAAGCTGAAATAAAGCTTCCCGCTTCACTGAACCCAATGAAGTTCATTGGCTAAGAGAGTCTCAGAAAACAAACACATCAGGAAGGGGTTCCCATAGCCAAATCAAGCAAGTGATAATTAGACATTTCTTCTGCACATTCTGAGACTGCCCCAGTCAACTATTTGCCCATCTGAAAAATGAACTAACCCTGGGGCTACTGAATAACATGCTAGAGTAAAGGGGTTTTTCTACCTCTCTTTTTGTGAGGGTAAGAACAGAAAAACACTTCTGGAGAAATTGTCAGGGCAGGGCAAAACTGAGACTAACCAGTCAGCATTGTATCTACTTTAGCCACGTACTTGCTGTTCGAGTACATACCTCTTCAGGGAGCCAAAAGGAACGTCACTTCAGGGAGCCTCATCTTTTCATACAGACAGAATATTTACTTTGGAATAAAGGATGGTGAACTCATCCAGAAACATGGCAACGCTGTCAGCAGTCATGGTGACTGTTTTCCAGTCACTTATTCAGAGGGAATGGGTCACTGATTTGAGTACTAGTTTTACCACACCTGCCTCAAGTTGGTACAAACTTCATCTGAGTACTTTATGCAACTCACTCTAAGATGCACCTGTAAAAAGAAATCTTAGAAAAATACAGACCAATCATATAAAAATAGGGATCTTCTAGGGCTCAAAACTTTGTCCTGACTGCACAAGCATAACCTCAAAATATTTGTAGAGTCTGCTCCAAGCTGAAGTTACAGCTGAGTTAAAATATACAGTGTGTAATTAACACATCAAATAAGAGTAGTGATGTAAGCATTCCCGTGCACATCTGACATACCAATTATGCCATCTACAGACACACAGATCAACACTTAATAATCCTATTCCTTACATATTTTAACATATATATTCTAAATTTTAAAAAAGAAATGAACATGTTTACATATAGAACCTGCCACAGACTCACCCTCTGGGACTGCAACAGTATAAGTTTTCCAGACAATTCAGCAGGCCATTGACCAAAACTTGACTATGTGCAGCAGGAATTAGGATCATCAACACAGATGTGACATGAAAACCTGACAAATTCTTCCTACCGATTGTCTTGTAACATCAATTCACTTCCCAAACAGGATCATTCACCATGGGTTCAAAAGCAGTTTTCTTCATGTTTTATAGGGCAATCTAGCTGTGCTTGCTCAGAGTCTGACAACAGATCAGGTGACAGCTGGCTGAAATTGCTCTCAACAGAAGTAGAAGAATCAGGGCAATCGCCCATCTTCACGTTTACAGTTCAGAAAGTTCAGAATGGCTGAGGACACACAGCAGTGTGACTGCTCCCATGCAGCCATTGCCCTTCTGGCATTTTTCAAAACTGAGCCAAACAACCATTACGGCACTAGAAATCACAGATATCTCATAAGTATCATCATAGGAGAGTAGTGTTGAAATCTACTTCTCACCAGGTCCCCACGTGAAATATTTTTATTTTTTTAAGCTTTACAGAGAAATATATTTTATTCCTATTCTAGGAATAAAGGCACAAGTATCTATATCTCCATCTGGTTAAAGAATAGATTTGGGTTCCTCATTCTTCTGGACATAGATAGGTCATGAAGCCCCATTTGGTCTTCCTTGGTCCCCCTATCTACAGAATGGAATTAGTCTTTACATATCATTCATACTTATCAGGATTTTCAAAACTTACAGTGATAGGCATTATGGAACGCTTATAATAATGGATAGCTTATGCAACTGACTGACTTGATGCAAACAGATTATATGTTTAATTCCATTTGAGGTGCATTCATCTCACTGAGCGGGAATCTGAACAAGTGAAAACTTTCTCATGTCAGTTTAAACCACATCCTTACCTACACATACATTAAGTAACAATGATGCAAAATTCCTAAGGAGTTGTTAACTGAGCACTCAAGAAATGCTATGGGTGAATGGCTGAGCAGGAGCATTATAAAGTGATTCACATCTCATAGCTAGTCTGCTTTCCAAAATAAAGGTTAAAAAGATCAAGAACACTTAATGGATACTTATGTGTTTTCTATTTTCTGAAAGCTTTCGGGCCTGACTTCAATAAAATTGATGATGAAGACAGTGTCTATTATTTGTGAGACAAAAACAATGAATACATTCCTTAATAATGCTCATATTTTGCCGTGATAAAGGACTCTGTCATCCACATTAAACATTTCTAAAAAAGCAGACATTTGTTTCACAAACACTGAACTAATGTCTGTACATGCACTCCTTCCAGTTGGGTTCTTGGGTGCTAAACAAGTAGCGCACTCACGTTACAGTACTTTGTTCAGCAGAGCTACTTGCGTGCTCTCTTCCCTCTTCTAGCACTTGCTGAAAGGAAAAAGGGACATACACACAAACACCTAAGCTCTGCTTCATAAGGAAGGTAAAAACAACAACACTGTCACGTGTTCCGCACATGTCTTTTGTGTAGCATTGGTCAGTGATAATTTTTTTAAGTAATGAATTGTACCAAATGCAACCCTGCCCAACAAAATGAATTTGCAGGACTGAAAGTATTAATTTAGTTTTGAGAGGTCATCAATTGTTTTGCTGGTTTAAAATCACTCAGTTACATGACTGAAATTTTTTTCTAAATCTTTCACATTTAAATAAAAATCTGATGAACAACTTGACATGGCACACACACTCTGTTCTCACCGTGGTGATAAATACCATCCAAACACCTTTCCTGCTGAGGAGTGTAGGTAACATATGGCAGCACTACAAGGAGGAGAGAATTCTTAAAGGAAATCCAACTGAAGAAAGTTTCATTTAAAAAGGAACTAGTTGTAAAACTGGATTATGAGCAATTCAAAGATGAGCCAAAAAAAAAGTACATCACCAGCCATCAAACAGAAAAAAAACACAGAAAAAAAATCCTAGATTCAGATTTTTCTTCTCACATACAGCTAAAAAAGTTTGATTTCAAGTTTATTCCTTTTGCTGCTTGGCATTCTATCTAAGATTTAAGCATCTTAGTAAAAGTCTCCACTAGAGGACATAAAAAGTTTAAATCTTGGTATTAAACCTCTATCTTTCATAAACTGATTATATGCATATTTCTTCTGTATACACAGAGGTAAAATTGAAGCTTTTTTTTCTTTTCTCTAAAGTTACCTTTTATTTCAGAACATTCAAAACTTGATATCTGTAGAGAAACACTCCCTCAAAGCTTGAGCATACACTCTCTTTTTGGAAAAAGCAGAGGTATCTTGCTATGATACAATCATAACACAGCTAAGGAGAAATACATTACTTGTTCATGCACTTTTTTTTAGAAAGCATGACTTCAGCATTGATTAGCAAAAGGGATGGTATAATTTGTGGTTGAGAAAAATCTTATCTAATTCTTGACATTCAGCATCAATTGTGAAACAAACATCACTGGAAAGAGAGTTCTTAGTCTCTTGGATTCAAAGCTGAAACAGTTCAGAGGTTTCAGCCCGATTTAACTGGCTCATTTCCCATTGAAAGTCACTGATCTTCATTTAGGTCCTTAAAGAAATTTCAGTGTAAAGATAGAGAGCTAAATAACATGTGGAGTATCTCCAGGTCTATCACTGGAGAAGCACAAAAAGCATTCCAGCCTGCTTACAATATTGAAAAGAACATAGCATTTACCACATACTGGACTGATTTGCTCAATAAAGTAGCATCACATCCTACCTGATGACACAGGTAGGTCATGCATGCATCCCACTCAGAAAGGCTGCACTGCCTCAGTACTTCATTAGCAAAGTAAGTTGAAACCCTAATTCTATGCATTAAAACCTCTGTGTCAAGAGCTTCTCCCACAAAAGCTGTCAAGCTGGTTTCAGGTTCAGTTACTCTGGTTTACAAAATAAAAGCATTTCACCATGAGGGGAGCTCTACTCAGTAACTTAGTGTGATGGTCAAAATTAATCAAAGTGTCCATGGTTTGAACAGTTCCAAGGCTTCAGATTCCGCATTGCAAGAGATCATCCTCCTGTGTGCCTTTCCTTGGTCCTGCGTGTAGTTAAGAGATGAGATGAACATAAAAACGAGGGACTATGATTCATTCTATGATTCTATGACTAAAYACTCAAGYCTATTAATGGGAAAGGAGGGGTGGGACTCAGAGAATCCATTGACACCTTTTAGGCCTCCAGATATTCTGATCCAAGTTTGATTCAAACTCACCAAACCTAAAGATTTTTATTAATAACAAAGGTTGCATGTACTTTCTACTTTATAACTAACCTACTGCTTCTGCTTAAGTCAATTTATCTAGTTTTCCACTGACTTCAACAGGGGAGACATTAGGTACAAGTAAAATTTCAATCTAGAGCTGATGTCATGTTCCAGATAGTATGGACTGCTCTTCCACATTACATACAGAAATGAATGATTTGGAAAGAGGAGCAAATGAATGAGGAAGCTCAGGTTTAGGCCCAAGAAATTGGCTAGTCAACAATGATGGGCAGCAAATTAAAAAAACAGCAATTAACTAAAATAGCATATTTTTAAAGATTATTTGATCATAGCAGGAGCTTTTTAGATTTATGTAAGTGTCACAACTAATTTGTTTGTGGAACTCATGTTAGGTCTATGCCTAGTGTGAGCTGTCAAACTTTAGTCTTTCTCTGTGAATCTCGTTTTTCAAAGAAATGCAGTTTTTTTGCATTTGCAAGCAAAATCTAAACAGTTACCTTCCCCTCCCGCCCCCCCCCGGCCCCCCCCCAAAAAAAAAATCTAGCCAAAAATAAGAGTTTGGGAACAGACAAGCTGTGGATCATCAGCACTGGTGAGTGATTACTGTCCTTTAGAGCAATTTCTTTAGAGCAATGCCCTATTTTTTTTTTAACCAGATAAATGATCCTCCTACTATTCTTTCTAGAAAAAAAAACACATGCTAATAGTTACATACTGGTCTCTTCAAACATGGGCATGCAACGGCTTTCAAAATAATGGACAAGATAATAGGCTCCTAACCTCACATTTAGGCACATAATTAGGATACCTCATTACAAGCGCTGCAGAAAGAGATCATTTGCTTGCACCAARGCACAGTTAGCCAGGACTGCTGGGGACACAGGTAGGACAGGAACCAACAATCCAGACAATCCTCCAGTCCTGTTTCATCTGTCTAGGAACAGACCTGCTTGTGAAATCATATTCTGCAAGGGATAACTTGCAAAGGTGTGAAAAATTGCCAGTGTTGATATGTCATGCAGTCGAACAGAAAATGCAAACAGAGGCAAGGCTGAGAAAGCAACCCCTCTTCTCAGAATCAGATCACTAGGATTTGGGGAGACAGGGACTCTATCTGTACAGGCACAAAAACAAAGCAGCACAAGGAAATACACATCTGAAAGTCATCTTGCAACTCTTATAATTTATTTCAGATCTGCTTCATAAGAAGGGCTATGAATCCATTTTCTTTTTAATTTTTTTTTTTCAGTGTATGTTTCTTCCTTTAAAAAATATTAACAAAAAACAAACCAAACCCCACTATATACTACTAAACATCACAAGGACATTAAGACCACAGGATCTATCTATTCTCAGTCAGGAATCTGCGGGCACTGCTTGTCCAGCTCTGTTCTAAGGAGTACTGTACAGTTCCACCGACTGCTTTTTTGGAACACTTAACGGATTAAAATCTGTCAGCCTATAGCCCCRCTCCAGAAGGAGGGCAAGGGGAAGAAGAGAAAATGAAAAGTGCCARGTGACACTTTATAAGCACTGTATTGTTGCTAAGTACTTAGAGCAGGTTCTCCTTGACAATCTGTCACACTAAAATGGGATGCTCTGTCACAAATGAATCACCTAACACCGTTCTTACAAAAGATGAGCACAGAATTTCAGGTAACATGACAAGCCACGATTTGCCTCAGTCTTCTAAAACATGCCAAGGTGGAATGCAGAGGAGAAAGCCAAGAAGAGATGGAAGTTTAAGCAGCAATACAGTGTATTTTAAGGCAGCATTTTATTATTATTATTACTAGGGTTGATAGACATGGTATGACTAAATAGCTAAATATGAGGTTAATTAAAAACAAACAGTTCCTTTTTAAAAAACATATTATTGACCAGAAACATTATTTTCTCAGGAGCTTGTTACATGAGCATTATTGCCTTGACTGAGCATTATTAGCATGTCAGTCACTTCCAGACTATTTTTATAACCTAAGGCATGTTATTTTATTGCAACATACACAGACAGAAAAGTGTATACACACAGTAAGGAGTACAGGAATTCATAATCTCTACCAACAATATCTRTTTGGTAGTGCCTAGGACCATGAGGAAGCAATAGGAGGGCCACTTACACTGTAACATGGGAATTCAATAACTGTGTCTCTTATTGTTATTTGTTGCTCCTACTTTCTATAATAAGAACTATTTAATCCCTAAGTCTCTCAAGACTTGCTAATTGCTGCAGCTGGATGGCCCAATATGAAGTTTAGACACAGCCTACAAATCAAACTGATTGCCTAGAAGTACACAGAGAGTGCAAGTGAGAGCCCAGGATCAACGGGGGCTGCGTGTCAGGTAGTTTTRGTTTAGTCAGCTCCACAGGCACAAACAAGTTGGTGTGTAGACTCAGTTTAAGAGAAGTAATTATGTTAACGAGTTTATAATTGAATTTATCCTTTGTGAAAAGTCAGTGGGAGTCCTGATGACAAGTCCACAGAATGATAACAGCAAAAATACTGGCAGTTACATAGCCTGTTTCTTCATTTATTTGTCACAGAGGTACCACATTGAAAAACTCTTCCACCCTTTGACTATTCCGTTAATCACCAGGAGATAAAGATGCTAGTTCCTGCCAAGAACTAGACTGAAACCATAAGGCATAAATAATTCTTATTTACTGCATTTATTCTCATTACTAGCTAGATCAAACAATTTATTTACTCTAAAATAGCCTGATTTCTGYGTCCAGTACAAATTAATGCCAATAATGACACTGTGTAAAATACATATTCTAGTTATTTGCTATCTGAAAGGAAATATGTAGGAAATTTTTGCATCTCTCCCACTGCTTTGGTTGAATATTATCTTTCTCACAGGATATGAYAGTGCTTAGGTTTCTAGAACAGTCTGAATATATCATTTGCCAGAGAAATTACTATAGGTTAAATATTTCATTTTTACCAAAGGAAATGACCTAAATTTTGTGTCTTTACCTGAGGCAGGCAGGAAAGATTGTGAAGAATGCCACACATTACTTTGCTGATGTAAGAGAATAATGGGATAAACATAACAGGAACRCATACTAACATCCACCATTTAAACTTAACCCCTGGGCTGTATCTCATTCATGTCGTCTCCATATGGAGTTAGATACGTATACAGTATAGTCTCCCACACAAAGCCAGCATTTCCCAGAGGAAGCTTTGTCTGAGTGCACTAGATTGATTCAAAATCTTGTGGAAAGTTAGAACATTTAAATGCCTAAGTCAACTGGAGAGATTTTTGTAAAGCGACACCCATACWTTACGATGCCCATTGGCTCCACTGAAGACGGGACATGCATGCAACATGACTGTTTCCAATTTCAACATTTCTTTTCTTTTAACTGCAATGAAAAGGAATAAACCACAGCAAGCTGACAGTTCACTGAAACTCAGGGTCACGTGGGATAGCAAATAAAGAAATACAACAAATCATTTCCCTGTACAAAAATGTCTAMCCAAGAGACTTTGTCAAGCTACCACCATGGTTGTGAGGATCCTGTTTCCTTTTGGCCTAGGATGAAGTATAACTGTGGTGTGCAACTCTACTATTTACCCATGTTGTAAGGCAAAATTTAAACATTCTTTTTATTTGACTATTTTTTCAGATCTTTGTAGAAACAAGGTTAGATCTGTATTTCAAAACGGAAAAAAAAATAATTGAGAAGAATAAAAAATGGCATTCTCATAATTCAGTAGGTCTAGATCATTAAGTCTCTACCAAATCTCTCTGCTGATTTATATTTCTGTGCTACTCCAATGCCTCCAAATTGCAATCTAAAAAAAAAAAAATTGAGACTTGAGCAAGCTCAAATCTGGATTTGGGCTCTCGAGGTATGCAGGCTAATGGTAGGAGGCAGGTTCCCTCCTGCACGCTCCAGCACCTGTGCTAAGCTGCACTTCACCCAGCTCTGGTCTAGGTGAAGGCTGCTACTGCCGTTTGTACACAGCAGRTCCCACGACCTCAGCAGTAAGTCTCTCACCTGCATTTTGTTATTACAAAAAACAGGAGAGCTGGTCAGCTTAACACAACAAATAAAAGAATCTCATTATGTTTCTACTGTGCCCGAGTTGATCAAAAGGAAAAAATGCTCTCCACAGAACAATCCTTCCAGTCAGCCATTACTTTTTAAGGGACGAGAAGAGGGRGAGAGGGATCCTCAGGGAACTTCTGAAATCTTCCCTCTCTTTTGATACTAGAAATCACACACACCGCCAGCAGACTACTGTTTTGCTACTCTGATACGGGGCAGTCACTACRGTTGCTCACATCAACCCAGTTTTGCATGAAACTCTGGTCACCTCTTTGCACAACTCATTTTCTGTCTAGACCTCACAGTCTTATCCAGTCCTGTTAAATTTTGCTTGCATCTAAGACATGTTCCATAAGGGCAGATGACATTGCAGTGAAACAGCAAAACATTTTACACAGCACAGCAACAAGGAACAAGCTAGAATATCCCATTTTCAGAAAGCAGAAACAAACCAAATACAAGGCAGTGGCCTTGAAAACAAACCCAAATTCAAACCCCTAGATGTCACTGTTCAGAGCATGTAAAATTTAATATACAGAAAGAGTATTTAGAAGAGTTGGAATCAATGTGTGCATATATTTGCCTGATGGCTTTTTAAAATTAATTAACAAAATTAATTCCTGGATGAAAACTTTGCTGTATTTTATAAAATTATAATAAACAAATTCATACTTCTTTAGACATATCTAAGTACCATTTTTCATCATAAGCTTTTCAACAGCTGTGTCTCATAATCTGTAAACACTTAGTACCAAAAAATTGTAAATTACATGATTTATAATGTGTTTGTATCTCTAAATTTTCTTTTCTTTCTTTATAGAGAGATTCAATGTGTTGGACACAGCCAGTATGATTCTTGTGTAAAAGGAAATCAGTGATGCAACCAAGACACCTGACCATGAACTTAAGTTGAGACTGGCAGGTTCTCTTCAGCTTAGAAATTAATTTTTTAAGCACTGAATTTGAATGACACTGAACTGCCAGTGCTGTTACAGGTACAAAGGCTTTAATTTAAGCTCTACACCACTTTTCTTCATGTTCTCACATGAGGAACAAAGTGCCTTGTTTGCAGCATGTGTCTGATTATATCACCTTACAGAACTGTTTTCTTTTTGGAATCTTTTTAAGTTGAAGCATAAATTCTGTCTACAGTGCTCCACATTCCCCAAAAAGTAAAAACAAAGCAATGCAGCTTAAATAACTTACGCTCACATTTCTTGGATCACTTCAGATTGTTTCCCGTCATCACTGCATGATATGAATAAATCTGAAGTATTTTACAGACTAGATTCTGATTTTCTGTTAAAAATAATAATAATAATAAAAATGGTTAGCCGTAGTTCACGTGAAAGGTGTAGATGCATCATCATACACATCTGCAATGCACATGATTGTACAGATGTGATTCGGATGTCTGTGAACCATATAAAGGATGATCACCTTCATAAACATAMAACCTATATGATGCTACATTCTAAGGTACCTGAAATGACAACAACAGTCAGGCACACAAACCTATTCATCATATCTAAAATATTAAATTTCAGTTAGTTTCTGGCTAGGTTCTGCTTTGCGTTTTATATTGTTGCTTTTTCTCTCATCACCAGCAGCTTTCCTTCCCAGGTCACAACTAATCCACCAAGCTTGCGAAGGAGTTAAACTTTTCTCTTCCCAGCAGTATGAAGCTGTTCACTCAGGCCATCTACAGGGATCACTTCACTGTAATATAAACAAGCACTAAATGTAATGTGCATTTCACAGGCAAATGACCATGTGGGAGTAAAAAATAAATAAAATGTCTTTTATAAATTGAATAATTTACTGTAGTTGAAGCATGCACAAGGAAATGATGCATCACAATGTTATAAGAAATTTAAAATTGGTTTCTTTTGAGTACTTAAGAGCTGGCCTAAAACACCTGCAATATAATGTTTTTTTAAGTCCCCTAATTCCAACTGTTTCATCTGCAATAGAAAAATCTTATATTTGCTATATGAAGTTCAGTAYATGCAAAACATCTTTCTAAAATGGAATGAACTTTAAAGCACATATATATCAATCTGCCCTGAAATTTCTTGAATCTGAGTGTAAAAAAGCATATTCCTTTTTTTTTTTTTTTAAAATCATCGAAAGAAAAATCGTTCCCAAATGGTTGACTAACTATACTGAGCAAATGAACACTCAAAAATTAAATAGTCTAGTGCAAAATTAGATAAACTGAAAACTTCACTCAGTCTTTAGGTTTAATTAATACAATAAATACCATTCACTATATCCATATGTACCAATTAAGGTAGATATGTTTGGTCTGTGTTTCTATATATGATTACTCTGGTCATCACTCAATGGAAACACTTTACCAACATTATCTAAGAATATCTAATTGTGAGGTTAAAATATGAAGAAGCAAATTCTTGACTCTTCCTATTGATACATGTTAATTTAAAAGACAGATTATCTTCACTTTTAAACATGGAAAAGAATCATCATTACATTACATAACATAACATTACTCACACTGAGGAGGAAAAATATCGTTTATAACATCTATAAAAACTGTATACTTATTCTGGATGGTTCTTGAGCTTCTAAAAAGCATTGTGAACAACTGAAAGTCCTGATTTGTGACAAAAAGAATCCAGTTAATGAACAAGAGGAACCTGATCTGCTATTGAGTATAGTGAAACTGAACATTATATAGATAAAATAGTTGAAGATCACAATGTCCTAGATATGAGAAGGCATGGATTTTTTTTTTTTAATTGCTCATATATGTTTAATAGTCACCTRCGTAGAGTGCATCGAGAAGACTTTGTTGAGAAAGTTTCTAGATTAGCAAGATCAAGACATACCTGAAAAAATGTTTCAATAGAAACAGAGGAATCTATTATCTCTTTTAAAGTTTGAGGGTGATTATTTGATAGAAGAGATTACTTACCTTTGACACATCATGTTAATGACAGCTTCCTGTAGCAGCACTGGATTGGGCTCAGCAAGGCAGAAGACCCTTTCAAGTCTTACATTGCTCACAAAGTCCTGTTCTCAACTGGACCTCAGCAAATAAAGGTCCAGAGGGTGGAATCCAGTTTGTCTGTTTTATTCTAAAACAGAAAGATAGAGGAATCTAAGACACACACTAACAATACAAAACTAAAAAACAGTGGTCCAACAAAACGAAAGCTGCCAGAACAAACACCAGGGAAATTACGGGATTAGTTCCTACAAATCAGTCCTGAGGACTTGATTTTGAAAGACTGGAAGTGGCAGAGAAGAGCAGCAGCTGAGACAGAAATAACAGAAGGTAGGACAAGAGCAAACAAGGTCCTAGAATCATTCCTCTGTTATGACATGAATGTGTCTTACTTGTCACAGACTCATTTTTCATCTCCTTTGACTTAGCAAGAATACAGTATAACACTATGCTCAGCTGTGGCATATAGGCCAAGGATTATGGATAAATAATTGCTATGGCATAGAAATTAAAGCAGAGACTGTAATTTGAAGACTCTTGTAAATGTAAAATACTTGGAAAATGCACAACCACTACACTTATTTCCTGTACTTTTGATCTGTTTTGAATATATATGTAAATGTAAAAGTGCCACTCTAACATGCAAGCAACAAACTGTGTAAGCCAGAACATTAACTATAAATAAGTAGATCTTTCTTTGGTCTTAAAATCGAAATTATTTCCAAGGGAAGATTGTAATTACTATGACATTGGGGCTTTTAGCAGATGTGAAACCGGATAGATTGAGCTTTCATATGAATAGCCTGAAACAAGGTCTGCCTTGCATGGTTTGTAGTAATGGAGAGGAAATTGAGCATTAAATACAAATCAACAATCTTTCGTTTCACTGCAGCACTGGAGCAGTAGAGCAAGTGAAGTCACACTTTTCAGCACCTTGCATCCTGCTGGCCTGTATTTATGGCACTGAAGCTCCCATCTTTGTGAAGGGCCACCTACCAGGTAACCCAAACAAAGGATGATTAAAACAGAAAGCAATTTAAGGCCCAATTTTTATACCCAAATATCAGAGAAGTAACATTTTCTCTGCTTGCATCATGTGATGGGTCTTTAGATATTTCATTGAGCTATTGTTCAAACAGCTTCAAGAGCTCAATATGGTAAGCCACATACTGCAAGCCACAGTAACAGCAGATACGAGCTGGATACTTGCACAATAAGTCAGAAGATTTATTAGTTTTCTAATCCAAAGACTGGCCTGACTTTCCATGCAAAAGTTGAATAGGAAGTTGAAAATCCCCTCTAATGTTTCTGAGAGGTGTGAGGAGACAAGGAAAGCACCTGCAATGCATCACTGCTTACATTGCAGAGAGAAGCGCTGGACTTGTTGGCTGGGGTTGTCTCTCAGTAGAGGGAGCAGACAACAGGCAAGGAATTCATGGCTCATTATGTGTGAGGAGAAAAATTGTACAGTCTCCACTGAAACAACAGAATGTTCTCCGGGTCAACAGCTCTAAAAAGTTGCTATTTAAAAATCCGATTTAAGCTCTGAATGGCTCAAGTTCATGCTAATGTTTAGATGTCTCTGTACAATTAAAAAAAAGACATTAATATTTGGCTTTTAGCTGGCATCTGTGCTATTCCAAAGGCAACTCTAAGTTCCAAGCCAAAAAGAAAAAGAAAAGAAAAAGAGCAATGTTTTAACTGTTTAATGTCATTTAATAATTCTTTACAATGCTCTTTGGGGAGAGAAGAATACTAAAATAGGCTTGTTTCTTAATAAATTTCATTCTATTGTCAAAAGACACTTTTGCCAAGACCACATCCATCATGACAGCACTATCATTACTAAATTCATTATCAGCTGATCTCCACGCACTTACAAGAACCACATCAACTCCTGCAAAATAATGCAGGGCATCATCTCCCCTTCAAATAGTTTATTCCCACATTAGCAGATTCATTTGCCAACATGAAAAACAAGAGACCTTCCACACACGTGTTTTGCCTGGCAGTGACAGTCTGGTAGTGGTATTTTGACAAGTCATATTATGCAAGAACTGGAAAAGGAATTTAAAAAACAATAGCCTAAAATTCATCAAAACTGTACCTGACAAAATAATAATTCAACCCATTTTCTATTTAGCTAGATAAGCTGGGAGAAAAAAAACTATTTTATCAATTGGATGATAAACGGACACAAACTAATGCCATATATTCTTAACTATGGAGCCTAGCCAATGTCAGATATGGAGCGTATAAAGAGTTTTAAGGAACATCAATCAAGCAAACTTGCAAGAGAAGCTTCTTTAAACAGAGCTACACTAGAAAACAAATTCTTGAATGTAATAGTAAACATATATTACTGCATAAAATGGAAGTAAATAGATAAAAGTCTTCTGATTAAATTTAACTTGAAAGACTTATGTTCATTTCAATAATATCCTTGAGATTATAATATTTTCTAAGTTAAAATTGAACTCATACTTATTATATTACTTGTAGATTTAATTTATGGAATAGGAAATCTAACCCATGTTTTTGTGCTGTATCTGCAACATTTATTTTTAGAAAATAATCTTTATGATCTCACAGTCAGAGGATTTTCTTCTGAGCTTTAATCAATGCAAGAATCACACAGTTTAAAAAAGGAAGCCTAAAGGAATGTCTTCAAGTGATCCTGAAAATGCAAACTAGAATTTCTGTCATTGCTTGTGAGAATTATCTATAAATTTTCAAACTCAATGATTGCAACTAACCTGATCAAAAGTCTGGTTTTAGTTTAAGTGGAGGATTTGATAAAAGTCTAGGTAATTATTAACTAAATAATGAGATGCTTCTTTACCACCTTCATTGTATATTACATTTTAAATAAGAAAAAAGTTAAAACTGAAAAATATACCATAACTTGGACATTCRATTTTTTCAAGATAGATTGTTCGTGCAGAGAAAATAAGACATGAATGGGAGRAAATGAAAGACATTTTACAATAAAATTTTGCTGAGATTCAACTAAGTTCTTAAATCTAATTTTAACATCCATTCATCGAAACAGAACATCACATGCAGGACTGTATAAAATCAAAGATTTTAATTGTGGTTTTTGTTTCTTTTTTTCTTTTTTTCTTTTTTCTTTTTTTTTTTTTAAATAAGCACTATTAGCCTTCCAATCTTCTCAAACAGTATTAATATCACACTGTCAAAATATCTAACTGGAATACAAATAAGAACAGCAAAAGTCACCAAAAGATAAGCATAGAAATGCTCCATCATAAGGAATAAAGTTCTCAGCTACTAGAAATAAACATAAGAGTGGAGGTTTGAAACAGACTCCCAACAGAGTTCCAATTTGAGCTTTTTGGGGTACTGTATTTACCACAAKACCAAGAACTACTACTGACAGATCTACCAGACCACATATGATGTGGACATGAGTATGATATGATTATTCACCAGTTCTCAAAACACAAAAAGCATGGGGGTGATAGATTATTTTGGCTAACAAAAAAGAGAAACTTTTTCACATTTTAATTATATCACCCAAAGGAATAAACAAGAATAGGGATTTTGAAGCTGCAAAACACAACCACAGGTGACTGCTACAAACAAACATGCTCCTAACAGCAATGACTGTTGATGCACTGTGCAAATACTGACATCAAAGACATTTAAATAAGCACTGCCAGGATCGCCAAAACACTGTCCAGCTTCCTTGTCCTCTTATGTGACAGTGACAAACTTTCTGATTTGGGCAACTGTATGAGGGCAGCTGCTTGCTAGATATTTTCAGGCATACTTAAAGCAACAATATTACTTAAACAGAACCAAAAAAAATTTTTTTATGGGCTCTAATAGAATTAAGGTATAATAATGCTGAATAAGATCTAATTTAATTTAAAAGGTTTCACACTTGGAAAAGAAACAGAACTAGCCTTTCTGCAAAGTAGTTATATTTTCCTCCTTGTAAGTTTGTATTTGTGTTAATGCAGCATAGATGAAACCAGTCCTAAGTCAGGTAATAAACAGATGCAGAAATACAGTAGGAGCATTTTATTAAAGACCCCCTCCTCATGCCTCCAGGACTCTGCCAGGTCGGGAGAGAAAATGAAGGGTTGCCAAACACTTCTAACTTTCCTAAAATTATCAAGACTACATAGCTTTTGGTAATCATCAACAGAAATTAAGGGGCCAAATCCCCAATTAGTTCTGTATACCACTTTGCACTGTCTGTCTAGTGAAATGTAAACCAGCAACACAGAATGGAAGAAATCACGTTTGTAGACACATGAACGTAGCAGCAACTCTGACTGCTTAGGACTGTCCTTAGTCCATGATGGGGGCACTACTACTACCAAAGAGAAATCCTGCTGATCCACCAGGAGCTGCCTTCAGAAAAAAAGAAAAAAAAAAAAGAAAGAAAAAAAAAAAAAAAAACACACTTTGCACCACATGAGGACAGAGTCTTACTCTGGACACTAACATGCAACAATTTGCTGTATATTCATTGATACTGCTTAGCTATTATAATAAAAGCAAGCTTCACTACTACTCTGTGATAATTTTATTTATAATGCACACTGCAYGTAAATGCTATCTTTAAAAAACACTTTTGGTTCTTTTTTTTTCCTAGAATGATTTAAGGAAGAAAAAATATAGTGCTCATTTTGGAATTCTAGCAGAAAAGATCATTACACTTAGTACTGACACCTTGTATAATTTGAAAAATGATGTGACTTTTGAGTAAACATGAACATGCCATAAAGAAGGTGTTCTTACATTAATTAAAAAAGTTGGGTCTACAGGCTAGCTAATGAGCCAGAAAAAGTCTTGATTTTTAAAACATGCGTTACAAGGCATGAATTATGTTCCTAGCTAAAGGTATTTATTCTGTGCATTTTTTTTTAATAACCTACAGAATCAAAGACTACCTCTGGAAAACAAGAAAACACAGAATAAAATGTATTGATTATATAGATTAAAATGGTCTTTATAAATTAGTAAATTAATCTGAAGAACAATATGGTATATAAATTGTCATAGCTATACACTGGGTGTTAACCATTTAGTGGATAGGACTCCCAACAATTGTAGAAGGTTTTCTGCTTACTTTAATGAGCCACAAATCTGAACCCAGGCTGTGGGACTTTTGCTGAGTAAGAAATAAATACAAACCTTGGGTTTGTCTCTAATACAGGTGCACAGCACCACTCAGAAATAATTTTCAAGACTGAGCCCTCAACGAGGGCCTCGGGAGTTGGCTGGGTAAGTGGAAATAACATCACTTTAAAAATTCACTAGAAATACTATGAAACTGGATACCACACATTACCATACTTTAGAACTTTAGAGTCTATCTATTTGTTTAATTTGGATTAGTTTTCAAATAACTCAGAACTAAAGTAATATACGGTGGGCACAACAGCATGAAGGAAATATTGAAGCACTGTAGCTATGGAAATAGAACCCCTAAATACATCCGAGAGGCCTGCGCTACACATGGGCATGCTGCTAAAGAACATTTTCTCTGTGATTATTTATTTTAAACTTATAAAAATAAATAAAAAGGACAATATTAAAATTAATTTAGGCTAAAATTAGTTATTTTTACTATACAGGRATAAGAAAATAGTAGTACTTTATGAATTACATTGTTTTTATATTACTAATAACATACACGTATGGCTGAGTTTGAGCTTGAGTACAGAGCACACTAAATACAATGTTAAAAACCTAGTTGTCTTTCACAAAATAAACATAGCAAACCTCAACTGCAGTTCTACCATCGCAGATTATTTATACTTAMAACAATCGTTATCTCATAGCAAAATTCTTGGCCCTTAACATGACAGAAAACTCCTCAGTGCTCTCAGGTTTAATCAGCCCATCCTGTCCCACCAAGGCAAACACAGCTAAGATGCTCTACATCCCATGAAGATCCAGCCCAAGAATAATGTAAAGTTGAATGATAATTCATTAGCTATTGAAAACATACAGACTGCACACTACAAGAATACTTGATAAATGTTTCTAAGTTGTAAARAATAAGCATGTTATATTTGTGGGAACATACTAAAGGAATATGAACTGTGCCATGTTCCAGAAACTCTCAAAGGCAGCGTGACACAGTGGTCTTCCACCTGCTCAGATCACAACAGGACAGGGCTGCCTCTCTTGGATGTCTTGAGAAACTCAGCAACTCAATTACTAATGTTTCCAAACATTGCTGGTTCTCCAGCAAAGCACTAAGATCACTCCATTATCTGACTGATATTCATTGTGAACACCTTGATGCAGACACATAGTAGCTATGATTAAAAAATACACCATGGAATTTTCAACACATCTCCACATGTGGGCTATTCGACAAAAGATGTTTGCATCTAAACTAGCAAATATTCATGTCTCTTCGGGAGCAAAGATCAAACCTCCTCATTCTGAGGGCTATACCATAATAAAAATCATCATTTAGATTACCTGTCATTCAATGTACAAATCAGCTCCCCTTCACAGCCACCAGCATCCCTGTACTATTTACACAAACAAGGAAATCAGCATCTCTAGTTACACCTTAGGTTTTTGTTTTTATTTTTTTAAATTCTTTTTCTATGTAGGATAGATCATCTTACCCRGATTTGTGCTTTCATTAAACCCACGTAAAGAGCACTGAAAACACAAGCATGCTTCTCTGCTGGCAAAGCAGGCCCTGCACTTCACTCTGGAACCAGCAGACCGCCTTCTACCGTAGAACCTACCATTCATGTATGCCAGCAACAACAGCTGATTACACAAAAGTTGTCAAATCTAGCAATCTATCGCTAACGTGTCATGTGCAAGGGTAGACATACAGACACAGCTAGCTGGAATAGCCCATCACCTGGCAGTGCACAAACACGTGCCCAAAGCCAGTAACTACCTGCCCACACGGAAACCCCACGCTTGGCTCCGCGCTCCCGAAGCGGCTGCRGCGCTCGGGGCTGGGATGGGCACCCACACCCCCCTTGGCTTCTATGGGTTTCAGAGGGCAGGAGCAGCTGTGAAAGTTCCCACCGCAGCTGTGTTGTGGTGGCAGATTTGCTCTTGCCTTTACTTGTAAAGACCATCTCTGCACATGTTTCTGAGGCAGCCTAACTTCTGCCTACATCATCTCAGCTATTCGTTGTCTTTAAACATAACAGAAAGAGCAGCAAATCTTAGCAATAAAAGGCAGCCATCTTAAAGAAACAGCTTGCCCCATTCTTTGAGGGAGAAGTTCAGCTAAAACATATCATCTGCAAATTTTCCATTTCATCAAACCCTGCTAACAGAAATTCTAAAATCTGGTACTTTGAGCTGCAAGTTAGAAAAAGCCAGTGAAACATTTGCTTTGGCACTGGTAGGTTCTCAGATTTTTCCAGTTGGAACAATGATAAATGACTTAGCCCTGATCATTTTTCTGAAACCTGATTTTTTTTTGTTTGACATTTATTTACAGTTTCTATAAACACTAACACCTATAAAACATGGTTTACTGTTTGATTGCTTGGYGGACAAGCAAGCCTTAAATACATAAATTATGAGCACCTAGTTAATGAGTGACATGACGGACATGAAGTTTTATTTACCATTGGCATGAGCCTTCATATAAAATTAGGGGCATAAGAAAGCCAGTTTTTGTGAATGCACATAGTCATACCTATTCATGGCTTGGCTTTTTTTTATTTTTTATTTTTTTTTAAAGACTTGACATAAGACTGTGGCCTATGTGTAATTTCATTGCCTGGAGCAAGGTTAGGGGAAAGCTGCTCCATCTGGCAATTTCCCTTTGACTGGCACATAGTTAAACAATGATGCAGTTTGACAAATTTCAAACCCTGCTTATGAAAAAATAACATAAACACAATAGTCACTCTGAGTAGATTGTCCACCTGTGCAAGCGGGCATGAAGTGTTAAGTAAAGGCTGCTGGTAATGAATAAAGATGCAGTGCATAGTTGGATTAGGTCGTTCCAAATGTAAATCACTGTCAGATAAAGCACTTGTGTTTACATGTAGCATTAATATTTTGATCAGTATGTTTAAGAGAATTAGCTTCTTAATGCAGATGTTCTCATTTGGACCTTCACACCCGTAGCTTCAGCCAACTCCTTTACCATCAGTTATGTCAACATGTCATAAATCTTAACCGCTTTAACTTCTATTTTAAACAAAGCTTTGTTGTAAAATTTGGAGGCGTGTTTCCTTCGGGTTTTATTTTTGGCAAATTTCTTGTTATTTTGTTGAAAATCTGACACATTAATGTCCAATTAACCATCTTTGAGTATTTTACTGACAAGAATCCCAGCAGCAATCAAATGCCTTTTTATTGTAAGAGCCCCCTACCCCTCACCCAAGCAACTTACCCATTATATGAACAAGAAGTCTTTATAATCTTGATGCACGACAATAAAGACATTACACTTAGCAGAAGCAGGGCGTATGTCTCAACAGCTACACACTCTATGCCCTTCATGATTGCATATTGTAATGGTAAATATACACATCCTCACAAAATAAAATTCCAATTAAAAATTCCTTTTGAAAAAAATCAAGGAAAAATCTTCAAGTTGTTTTAACATTGGTGTGTTGGGGAGGGAAAGAAAAGAAGGGTAAAGCAAAAAACCTGTGATAAAACACAGCCCTTACACCACACRTTACAAATTCTCTCTTCACTCACTGTGGCCATGATGGTATAACTTTGTAAACTTCACAAGTTTACTTTTCATGACACGTACATTACCTTTTATTTAGTAATTTTACATTCCCTCAATTTTCACTTTAAGATTTCTTTCCAAGCACTTTAATATTGAGAAGGAAATRATAATTTAGTCTGAAATCAGATATTGTCAAAGGAAAATTAGCTTTGGCTGTAAGACATATGCAATAAACAAGGTATTCCAGAAAATATTTTTTTCTTCAAATAAAGCTGCTAAATAAAACTAGGGGAGAGAGGAATTTGCATTTGCAGGGTTCTATATTACATCAAAAATATTTTGCAGATCTGATATCCACAGAGTTCAAAAACTCCATGAATATAACTTGTTAMCTCAAATTCTTAGGTATTTGGCATTCGTGAACTTCCCATACTGCAGAGTTACTGTCAAGAATTAATGCATCCTTCTACAGACATGGAGCTGCTTGGCAAGGTCATCTTAACCTTTCACTAGGCTCTGTTTCATTATGACAATCAAGCTATTGAGGTAAATTTTTCAACAAGTGTTGTCTTTTAGATAAATTTAAGAGTTTTGCTATTTTTAAACGTGACTAAGTAACTAAGCTAACACACGAAGCAAAATTTGGCAATAGGTTCTTTTCAGGTTATGCGTTGGTCAAATGACCACCATTTGGCAGTTAAAGAATACAGAACCATTGCAAGGAAACAAAATAGTCCATATCAGCAAGTAGAAGACAATCAGCATTTGAGATCTGACAGCTGTTGTCCCATGGAATACCAACCTCCAACCAGTTGATTATCCTGKTTTCAAGCTAGCAAAACATGTAGAAACTGTCAAATTCACCCCCAAAATGGCAAATTCCTCACTGTGTCCCTTACTTGAATATTCAGGATTTACTAACAATAAAACTTAATCAGTTGTTTTTTAGTTACACCTACAGTACATTGCAATATTTGCATGCAGAGCCCTTTCAAAGCCTACATCGATGCTCCTGTAAAAGAAATGGTGCCTCTCAGACACGCAAACCCTGAAGGATGTGACTGGAAAGGGAATGAAAACCTTCCTATAAAAGGTCTATATCCTAAAGGGAAGTTAAGGCCTACCAAAACCAGAAACCTGGTTTTGCAGGTCARTTATCCAGAAAGCCAGGATAATTGACATCACCAAAAGCAAAGAGAAGTAGGATCTGGGTCTAAAACAGAGGGAGAAAATACTGAGAGTCACTGTCTCGTAAACCCCAAAATAAGACCTTCTCATATCTTTTCTGCCCCCACCTGAAGCTACACATAYTGATCTAGAGCCAAATCTGCCGTTAGTCTGAAACTATCCTTCAGAGGGAACATACTAATGCTTGCTTTTGCTCTTTAAAAATCTCTTTTGATATTCCACAGCACTCAGTTATTTGTGCTATTTGGCTCTAGATAAAAGCGAACCAAAAAACAAATACAATCCACTCTAAGTCTAAAAATAATTTTTACTCCCTTCATGTTTTCTGCTTTATAGATTTGATATTCTCTCAAGTGCATGTTGTCATTTTAGGAACAGTGTCGTTATAAAACTTTCCAATTTTATGTAATTGCTAAGTGAAACTCAAAATTATATATACAATATCTGATCCGTTTTTACTTCTGGACCAGTTCTGATGATGTCAAATAGGTAAGTTTTTTCTCCATTTTTATGAACTTTTCTAATTAATGATAAGCTAATAAAAATAGTATATGTTGGTGGTTATTTTATTCCTTTAACATTACTATGTATTTTAGCTGAGAAAAAAGGGCTAAGCCACCTCTTCAAAATATCAATATTTTAATATTCTAAATGTTGGTGTAATATTTTAATTATATGTTCTTTATGTTTTGTGTCTTGATTCATACATTAAACTACAGATTTATGAGGATAGCTATCAGCTTATACTGATTTAAGACTACAATAAAAGCTGTGCACCAATCTGTAAAGGTAAAATGTTTGTGATGCATAATTTTCCATAATATAATTTTCCATACTTCAGACAGGCAAACAGAACTGAGCACCAGGAAGCACTCACACTTATTCCTTCACAGGGCCATGTGAAACGCTGCAAGGTATCCTGCACATACCTAATCCCAGAAGTCCTTTAATACTTTATAAAGGTTTTCCTTTAAATATCATGTGCCCATCATAACATTCTAAAATATTTCTTGTTACCATAGGAAATAATTTTATAGATAAAAATGGCTTGTGTAACTTTTCAGAGAATTTGGACAGCATTACTGAAAATGAATGAGATATTTTTGTGGTAAAGCTTATTTAGAAAAAAAGAAAAAACACCAAACCTCTGCTATGACACTGAACTTTCAACTTCATGCTTAATTACACAGTAAAGGTACAACATAGCTGAATTTATTGCTTTTCTTCCAGTTCACCTCTGCTCAAGTGTTACACAATGTCATGGACAAAAATTAATGGATGCACACACTGTAAAGAATGCAAGATATTATCTAGCCTTCCAAAAAGCAGAGGAGCTGCATTTGTAAGCATGATCCTGTTAAGCTCCTGATCAGCACGGGAACCTCTTGCAAGCACTTTACAAATAAACAAGAAAGGACAGATATTACTTGTTTTACTCCTTGCAGAAACTTCACAGAACCATAGGAAGTCACGTAAGAAAAAGAACTAGCCTTGTTGTCCTATCAAGGAGAAACTTGCTCAGATTATAGAATCTGTATGTTTTTTATGCCTGCACTTGGTCATGCTATTGGTTTAATTTCTCTTTTGTTTGCCCACAATAACTTCCCAGAAAAATGCCTGAATACTTTCCAAAATCTTTATGTGAAAGCAACACCACCATCACGAATCAAATCATTTTTTTCTTAGGTACCATTTTTAACAAAAGTCTGTCTCATTTTTGGCTAAAAATAGCAATTCCTGTTGGTTATACCTGCTGTACCACATTCGCCTCAATTATTTGTCCATAAAAAAATTGTGCAAATGTGATTATTAATGTCATGCAAATGAAGAAAAATGTATTATGCTACCATGACACAAATCAGGTTTGGTCACAGCAAATCTTGAATTAATTTCAGATGTCCTCAGTATAATTTTTAGGCCCTGATTATTTTCTAATAGTTAATATCCACGGGTTCTAGTTCACACCAGAAAAACCCAGAGTCCTAAAAAATGCTTCCTACAAAATGCTTCTACAACAGTAAGAGTATTAAAAATATCTGAAGATCATAACTAAGATTTATCAATCATACAGATCATTGCCCTTGTAATTCATTCAGTGCTATAGGATATTTTGATAAAACAGAGGTTTATGAACAATTTAATTCCGCTCCTCAAAAAATCAACCAGGCATAAGTTTGATTATGCTAAACAGCCTGTTGTATATGGCTCCTTTGTTCAAAAATACATTTTCCATCTAGTGTAAATAACAGGTAACTCTGGTCAAATTTATTATTGGAAGCATAACCTGAGAAACAAGATCTCCTTGATGCACAGGATAGGAAAAACTGCTACTTAGGAGGAAATAGAATTCCAACAGGACTCAACCAAGCAGGTAAAACTTGCCTAGGCAAGTTCTGATTGATGTCAACAGAAGTTTTGATTAAGGAAATCAAGAGTTTCAGACAAAGGGTGCTTAAGTGTGTGTTTGTTGGAGTGGGATAATAAGGGGAGGGAAATGTATTTTCATTAAATCCAAATAAACCACTTTAAGACGCATGGATTCCTCCAAACATTAGTAAGGTGGGGTGTTCTGTTAAGTCTCATTATGTAACTGCCTAATAATGTTTTAGCAGTGATGGGAGGCAAAACCTTCTGAGTGAACAGCAACTTTCAGATTGTTTCAATAACAATAACTAATACGAAGGGTTGGAGCATCTAGAACTTTCTCAGTCCAGTGACAGAAGATCAGAACTCACAATCAACTTAAATGCACTAGCAATTCAAAATACATTCCCTTGCCTTCTGAGGGTCAAGATTTAGTGAAGATTTTTCCAAATATTGTGCTGCTTCTGCTACAAATYCCAACATTTTTGAAGTCATACTAGTCCTTCATGTTTAGACAGCAAGAATAGGATCATCTGGGAAAAGAACAATAGTATTAAGTAYGATAAAACAATCCAAGAAATATTTTCTTTAAGTAGATACTTTCTGTAACTGTGCATTTCACTAAACGCTGCGCTACAATGACAAAAGTAATGTCCTTGCTGATTTCTGTGTGTGATCTTCCTCTCCAAACATTCTGTAAAGGATATCGTGATTAAAGACTCCTAATTACCTTGAAGAAGGTGCATCATTTAATCACCTATAAAAGTCAAGCTTTTCCAAAATTCCTGCTACAGAAAGTAACAAAGAATTACCACAAGTGAATACATAATAAAACCAAAGCCTCTTTCATATTCTCTGCTCTGACAAAATATTCATTAGCCAAGCATTTTGGGTTTAGTCTRCATTTGTTTAYRTTGATGTAATGAGATCAGCATTCAGTGAGTTCCAAACAAATCCAAAACACAGAATCTATCTAGTCTGTACTTACACACTTCCCAGCACAACTACATCTTTAACCTGCAAGAACTGCAGCTGCTTGCTATATGCTCTACAAATAATTGAGATGAGCTAATTTTATACCAACACCTTCTCGTCTGAAYTCAGAGGCCCTCTGAATATAAAAGAATGGCTCAGAGAGTCTGCCCCTAGTATTTAGTCATTCCTTTTTGCACGTCATACTTCCACCTACTCTTGCTAGTTACATTATGAATTTCTTGGAGAGAAGAAGAGACTGGAGAAGCAGAAGAGACATTATGAATTGTCTCTTCTGCTGCATCTGTACAATGTCTAATAGTATGGGGCCTCATCTCAACAGGGACCTCCAGGCACTAATGCTATAGAAGTATTACTAACAACAGTAAAGCAGTTCTTTGATCGCACTGAAAACTTAGTGGAGCAATGGTTCAAATGTAAGTAGCAACCTGCCAGAACCTTATTTATCACAGTTCAGCCACAATCTGCCACAGCAATGCAAAGCATTAAATTCCTCTCTGATGAAACACTACCTGTTTAAATGGGATTACCAGAAGAGTGGATACAGCACCTCGTACATAAAGGCACTCAGGATCAATTTGTAAGCACACAAAGAAAGAAGAAAATAGTTAGGTATGAACAAATGGCTAGTCCTYTCAATGTTTAACAATAAAGTGGTTGTTTAAGTTGAATATATACTGGCTTTTTMCACTTCTATAGAATGCTAATTAGTGGTGTTGAAACTGTATATTTTTTTAAGTGATTAGATTGTTGCTGAGAGCCATACAGAGTTAAGAAATTCTGCAGATGATTACTGATTACCAAAAATGTTTACTGGATCTAAATGAAGTGACCCACATAGCTCCTTGGTATCCTCTTACCTCAGAGTATTGCAAAATGAACCCACACAGCAGCTAATGTCACCCTTTCTTCGCCCAAAGTAACTGCTTCAATTTCAACCTGGTTCCTAAAGCATTTCAAAAGTTGAGGCATTTTTAGGATTTACTGTAATATCAAATTTTCTTGTAATCATGACTTTTTATAAACATATTTTTTTCTTCCCTAAGTATTTTGCCTTGAACTTATGACTTCAGAGAAGAATGAGGCAAAGGATATAGAACAGCCCACAACACACAACAGCACTGACRAACTGTGGACAGGCACAGAAGTGGTGGTTAGTCTCCAGTTGTCTCTACTGCTTACATCAGGACTGGGCACACAGTCYCAGCCTCATCTAGTCTTCTACTGACCTTTGTGGAAATCTACAGTGCATGTTGAAGATGTTCTGTGCTACAAGACTTACTTTTGAGAAGACTGCACAACACACAAGCAGGAGTGGTCAGCATCCTTGCAACAAGCTTCTTTCTAGGAAGATGCAAATTTCAAGTTTCTTTGGCAGCTAGATCTTGGCCTTGTTTTTTGCTTTTAAAKAAAATATATGGTGATATTTTCTACTGGTTTATGACACTTATGACACTTTGCTATAGAAAATTGCTCAATTAAGGTCTAAAATACAGTTAGACAACCTAGCTTAAAAAACTGTGTTTACATCTCGAGTAGCAACTGTCACAAATCAGTGATGAGTCTGGCTATAAAAAATGAAATTGAATGGAAATTTGCAGTGTCACTCAACTGTAAAGCCCTCACACAAATCTAATCTTCACTGAAGTTTTGGGGCAAGGGGTTTCAGTTCCTAAATTCTGCTTCTGGCCTAACTCCAGCTGAATTGTAAGTCTAAGACTTTCAGAATGAGTATAGAGAGAAGTGTAACCATAAGTCCTTCAATTTATCAATCAAAAAAATCTTTAAGAGTCTATTTGTAACACCTGCAGCATATACATTCTTCAAAATATCAACCTTCAAGTCAAGGTATAATTCAAAAATAAACAATCCATGTTTTTTCCTTTCTACCCTGAAAGAAAAGCACATTTAATTTGAAACAGTTAGTTTATCCTAAAATGTCAATAATTAAATTTAAACCACCGTATCTAATTCTGACAAGATGAAGAGCTGCAAACTGGTGCGCTACAGTAGACAAACTTCAGAACTGAGTCAAAGTCTCAGAACCACACAGACCCAGCTGACAACTAGGGAAATAAAACATTTTCATTGTCTACTGGCTTATGACAAGCTTCCATTGTAAGATCCCATTATTAGACATTGTCTTTTTTTAAAAGCAGTTTAAAAAAATCTGAGAGAACGCAAGCATGAATTTTTAAGGCTCACTTAAGTAGATTCAGAATGTAGAGTACTTTCTCTCCACCCCCCTCCAGTAATTGCTATTTAAAGATCATTTGAATGACCTCCTAGTACATCTTAGCCATCTTTTTATTTACTTGTCTGGTAAAACCCAATCCTTCATCAGGCCAAATAGTCAAAGAGATGGAAAATTTAAACCTTTCCAGCTCCTGAAGGAAAGTTTCTCCCAACAGCTGTCTTGCTTTATGAAAGCATGAAGTCAGTACATCCAATCTCATGCTATCAATCACACAGGCTGACATTTCCTGCAAACTGTGTCCACAAGACAAACGGGGAAAGAGAACCTAAAAGGAACAACAAATTGCCAAAAAGCAGATGGAATTATGTGCTCTTGTTTATATTTGGCTGTTCAAATGAGCCTGGTCTAAATGCCTTCCCCTTCAGAATTATAGCACTAAGCAGTCATTTGCATCACTGCTGAAAACACCTGACACTCGTATTAAGAAATATTGGGTTTAATTGCAGTCCATTAAAATGTGGAAATGTCTTCAGCGCAGGATTAATGATTTAAGTGAACTGTCGGCTTTTAGAGTATTTTTAGGCCCTCCTCCTGCAGATGCAAACATCCTCTTGCTTCCCCCTCGCCTGCCTGAACTTTTGAAGAAAAGGTCTGCCACATGTTTCTCATCTCCTGGCTTTAGGTAAGTAGCATTTAAAATGACTCTGAACATCAAGCATCTATGATTTGTGACTTTCAGAAGAGTGTTTGTGTACACAAAGGGATGTTAAATTGTTGTTTTGACTTTAATCTAAATAATTTTCATTTCCCCTTACAGGGAATATTTTCTACACATACCAAAACAGAATTTTGTTTTTGTCAGGTCTTATATGTACACAAGTATGAAGTTACACGCTAGGTGGAACATATTAGCTGCTGGCACTCAGTTTATGACTTTTCTTACTACACAGCTAGTTTCTGCCCCAGACATGGAACTTGCTGTTAGATTTTACTTGCACTGACATCCGTGCGTCTGCACACAGAGCAGAAAGAGGGCAACAGCTGCTATTGTTGGCAATTGTTTTATGCAGAATCACAGGGGAAAAAACTGTTTAGTACATTGAATATTGTAAACACTAAGTATAAATCACTTTTAATTTTCTGAAAAAAAGAAAATTTACTCCTTGGTTGAAATCACCAGAACCTAATTTGCTAAACAGTTTTTCAGTGCATTAGGGATACTAACTTCAGAGTTATTGACAACTGTCATGGGAAAAAGGGACAAAAAACAACAGCATTTTAACTGAGTGTCTTTTGTGGCCTTTCTCCCAGAGATCACCAGCACACTTACTATATACAAAGCTTTTGGGGTCTGACCCACCACTGACTACTGAAGTCTAGGAATCCTGCTGACTCCAGGGATTGCAAGACAATACCTGTCCTTTTCCACCCTATTCTCCAATCATAATTCCTCCCACAAAAAAAAATTCGCAAGGCTGCACTAACTAGTCTGAGCTTAATGAAAAGAGYATGTCAGAGAATGTATTTTCTCTGTATTTTCAAAAAAGTATGATAATGTGAAGAGCTTATGACAAGAAATTAGGACAGAGAAAAAAGAGTCCCAAAAATCCAAAAAGTTTGAAATCCAATACTGTCATCAACATGTCCTCTGCTCACTAGCCTAAGAAAATGCTGCTGTCTTACACAGCCCTTACTTTTGGCCTCTAGACCCTGTATCACTACTTTCTTCTCTTATATACCAGAAATCAGGAAATTCATAATTATTCAAACATATAAATCTTACAGGATCAGCTCAGAAGCTTGTGCTGTGGACAGTCTGTAAATACAGGTGCCATGTAAGTAGCTCTACAGTTTGGTCAATCAAAATCAAAACAAAACCCACCCTACAATTTTAAATTCTATTTGCTAAATAAATGAATGGAAAGCGAGACAATGATCAAGAAAGAAAAGAATTTCATAGATGTCAGCTCTATCCTTCAGCACACTGTGCAGTTTCTGCCCTTTTAACAGCACTAGGAATTTTGTCGACACTAAGTGCTTTGGAGGCTATTGGCAAGCCTGGCCAGAACACATCTCCTACCCCTGAATTCCAGGAACTAACCAACCCTTGCCAAGGCTGCTAGGGGAGGATGAAGAGGAGCTGGAAGGAGTGCTGCTCTGCAAGGGAAAAAGGGAGTACAGGTACCACAACTTCGTTGCAAGATGATCTCAGTATTTGGAAAAAATAAAAAAACAAATATCATTAGCTGTTAGAAGAAACTCTTCTCAGAAATATTTCTTCACCAACTCCTTCAGAAATCTAGATCTTCACTTGACTTTGCTAAGAATTTGGGTTGCAAGAAGATCAAAATTGTGCCTTAAGAGCTACAGGTAATATCTGCTCTCTTCCAATATATTTACCATTTATTTCTTACCAAAATACGTATTTTGTATTTAAAGTACGAAAGTCTTTAAGTATCAAGTGTAATGTATGTCAAAAACACTCTGTCATTCTCAGAAGACATGAGTGAATATTTTCTTATGTCTTTTTTCATCTTTTCACACCATACAAGGCCATAGCATCTTGATTTTCAAATATATTTGCTATTTGAAATTGAGCATGGAATATTCTTATTTTAGATGCACACACTACATCATTAATATTCAGTTAGACCACCTTTACACATACTACTAACACATCCAGCTCTCACTTTTATCACTGTTATATATACAAGACCAGATGTTTAACAGACTTTAAAACATTTTTTTCAAAATATTGTATTTAAGCATTTAAAACAAAATGTTTATGCTTTTTGGCATACTTGTGCTTATAAAGAGCTTGTGCTAAAGTACGGTGCACGTGGAAAGATAAGTTGCAACTGAATTTAAACTTGTTTTAAAGTATGAMTCTCCGTTTGGTGAACATGACCACCCACCTACCACTACCCTGTTCAACTCCTTTTAGCATCATTAAACTTTTTTCTTCCAAGGAGGTGGCAGTATCACAATTCTACTTCAGAATGCCTARAGGAAAATCTTTGAAAGTGTAAGAACTTCTGAATACATTTGATTACATGGATTTTGCCATGCGTTGTGCCACTGCAAGTTTCATCCTCCATTAGCGGTCAAGWTCAAGAACAGGAGCTTCTCAGCAACTTTATTTTCAGGGTTTGAATTTAATCCCAGCAGGACTGAAACCAGTTTCAAGTTCAAGTACAAAGAAGCAACTGAAGCTATTGTGCATTCTCCAAGTGCCCCATGGCAACTGATCCTGGCTGCTGTATTATCAGGCCCCTTCATTTCACCTCTCCAGAGATTAATCTTTGTTTTCCATCAGTAAGAGCAATACTGCATAGAGTAGCCTATCTTCAGATAGAAGATGACAGGAGATTCAGTCAATTCTTGCAAGAAAATGCATGATATTCCCAAARGTCAGGGAAAATTAAGACACAAAGCAGTAGCAGAATGCAGCGGGGGGTTGTTTTTATTAAACTGAGAACACTACTCAC
This sequence comes from Nothoprocta perdicaria, assembly GCF_003342845.1. Lineage (NCBI taxonomy): Eukaryota > Metazoa > Chordata > Aves > Tinamiformes > Tinamidae > Nothoprocta > Nothoprocta perdicaria. The sequence goes on along the minus strand of NW_020455666.1, from coordinate 3,625,219 downwards.
ACTGTCCCAACCCCAAGAATCTGAAATAAGCAAGAAAATCCAGACAGTACTGAAGACTATCAGTAAGGCAAGCAGAGTTTAAGCAGGCAGGGAGACCATACTTCCTTGGCAGGCAGCCAGCCAATTGCCATCTCCATGGATTAGTGAGCTGATCAACAGTGGCTATTTTATAGTGGGGAAAGAGGTACTGCAAAATCCTTTGCAACTCCCTTTGCCCAAAACCAGGAACTGCATGGACAAGAGAAAAAGCATCCCTACAATACATCTGTGAAGCAGCAATTGCTGTGGCAGCCTTCAGCTCTGCCAAACAATATGGATAAATACTCAAGCCCTGCAGACTCAGCCTTTGGCAGAGGTGTCCTGCAGACATCAAGCAGTCCTGTAGGAAAGTATTGTAGCTGCTTTCAGAAAGCACCTGGGATGGTATAAATCAAACCCTGAAGGAACACATTTCCTACATCTTTTTTTTTTTTTTTTCCTCCTCTTCCTGCAAGAACCATGCCATCCCAAGCTAATAACATTATATGTTTTATTAAAGTTCAAAACAGAGCTACTGGAATGTTCATATTGCTTGGTCCTGGTTAATAGATGCAATTGTACCTACCTTTTCTTTGCCTTCACTTCCAAATTTTTTAACCAAACACTATGAGAGGATTAGAGACCTCCAGAACTCCATAGATTTGGAGCTGAAACTCAAAGGTAGTTCGATACCTAAATTTCTCTGAAATTAACTGGCAGCCAATTMTTGTGTCAACTACTAAATAGGCCTGTAGCACTATGTGTCATGATCTGGGTCTCCATCTGCTGGCAGACAGAACTACAATCCAAGACAGTACGGGCTATTGTGTCTCTACAACTAACAAACAGTAAATGCGATATTTCTCAAAGTTTCCTACCTACAGAAGAAACTTAACATGCAAAATTGCAATTGGAAAATATTCTGACAGGGGTATCATGCTGCTCATCTCCCTGAGCCAGGCACATGAGTAGCTGAACATGCCCACTGTGCTTCACCTGCAGCTTTCACACTGCTTTTCCTTTTGATCTGCTGTCCCATGCACACCAAGCCTTTTGACATGAGCTCTGTCCTTGAAGGAAAGGGATAGGAACTAAGGAAGCCAAAAAAGTCCAAGTACAAAAATCAGACAAAATTGAGATTCTCAGATCAAAACTTTGTTCCAAACCAATTTAAACTGTTTCTGAAGCCCAAGGCTGTGCACAAACTGCACTCAGTGCACATGCTAGGAACAAAAAATCCACAAGGGAGAAATTACATGTRGAAGTAAAGATTGTAGCTTTTACTGCAAACTTAGATGTTTATGTGCTAAGCTCAAAAGAATAAGCTATTGCTATTGGAAAAATGGATATTCRGAAAAATCTTCTTTTCAGGAATGTCAATTATATTAATAGTCCAGGTGTAAATGCTAGGAAGCTTTATCTTCTAGTAGTCAAGAACCTAAAAAGTTATATCATGTAGAAAACATGATTTTWTGCCATCAAATGTGTAGTATTAAGCATGTAGACCATATTAAAGACAAAATTATACATAACAGAATAGGAAAAAAATTAGGAGATAAATTATCTGGCAGGTCTATTTGAAACCTACTTGCTAGAGTAAGGTGTTATTCTCTCCATAACATCMTTGCATCACAGTAACTCCTTCAAGAATCCACTGCTTTTATATGTGTATATGGATCTAACAGGCATCCAAAGCTCCTTTCTTCAGAGGTTTTAACACTTTCTCAAGCCATCAAATCATTCAAAAGTATGTTTCACCTTACATCTCTAACAATTCTAAAGAAATGTACAAAAGGAGAGAGAGACAGAACCAACCAGGCCATTAAAAATCACCAAGAGCTACACATGCAAAGTGTTCAGCAACTTGCAAATAGCTTCTCTTTTAAGCTACCTACCTTAAAGTAGCAGAGCTACTTTCAATACTACATACAGATAGAAAGCAACTTTACTATTTATCTGCACCTTCAACTCTCCAGTCTTTGAGGATAGAGATTTGAGATCAAAAGGAGATGGCAGTATAGCTGCCAAATATACTACAGGTATTCAGAATTGAGAATCTAATACAAAATGACAATAAAATGAACAACTTCAACAGGAAAACCACATGCAACACTCAAATTCACAACAAAAACTAAGTATTTAAATGGCAATACTAAAAGACTTCATCTGCAGAAAAAGCTCTTCAAACTTACTCTGGTCAACTACTCCGCTTATGTCTGTAATGATTTTTTTCCCCCTACTTTTTCTAGTGTGTGCTTTTAAGTGAAATCTAGTTTTCTCTGACTTATAAACACATTTAAGATCAACCACAAAAAGCATTCTTTAGTTTACAGCTTTAATTTCTGAATTCCACAACTTTTAGAATCTGTGGTCTTTGTGGATTAACCACCACAATTATTATGCAGCATTAAAGGATAATTTTCTTTGTTTCTTTTTGGAGTACAATTATTCAAGCAGAGGAAGCAATTGCTGATAACTTATTTTTTTAGAAATAGGACTCCATTTCTTTCAGGAAAAAGCTCCCAATGTAATTGCTATGAAACTTGAAGAGGAAAAACAGTCACTCTAAATACACACAATTTTACAATTTAAATAAATGGTTATTTTTGCCTTATAAAATAAAGTGTTACCTGATGCCTGGAGTTTCAGATGGCATTATAATTTGGCTTCAATTGCACAGAAATAACTACCATATATTTGCAATAGCCAAACACTATAATGATTTATAAATTAAACTGTGTTGTTATTGCTGTATAGAGCATTAAGTGAGAGTATAGCAATACCTGACGTATAGAAGATGACACGTTTTGCACTGGGCTACTCTAGAAGCTGCAGCTGCTGCAGAATGAAGCGGGCATCAGCAGCACTAACCAGCACTGCTGCTCTCCACAAGCGGCAGGCATCTCGCTGTGCGGCTCAGCACTTTAGCTCCAGGGCAATTACCTCTAATCTGCATGAGCACAAAAATTCAAAAACCACATCCAAGCCTCTGCCAATGAACTTTAAATTGCTATGGTGAGAATTCCAGCTATTCCAGCTATTCTTCCTCCTGTCCCATACAAATTASGTTCATACTCTAATAGGAAGCTCACATTTGGTAAGTCTGAAGGCTAGTAGCAAAACTCTCGTCAATTTGAACTGTCCMATGTGGCCACCAAATCACCAAAAACAAATCATGTGCCACATATCCTAACCTAATTGTCCTGCTATAGCACTACAAGCTCTTCTGGGAAGCATCACAAAGCTGAACTCAGAGTTGACTTAAAGTCATAGATGTAAACCTCAAATCTGTTAAGAGATTGATATTGCAGGATTTCAAATGCCAAATTGTCCTTTAACTCATTGTTGCATACACAGCTGAACTTGCTAGTATATTATAAAATAAACCAAAAGGCACAGACATGGAAAAAAYACTATACAATGTACTCTTTTGCAGAAACATTTCTGAAATACTTGCCCCACTCTGCACACAACTTCTTCTCGTGTCCATGCTATCTGTCCTTGTCTCCCCTGTATTTTCTTTACTGTTTTCACTGGATTCAGTGTTGCATACATTCTCTCTAAGCCACTCTGTTGCTGCTCCAACTTCCTTCTGTCTCTGCTGACCTGAAATTTAGCAGTGACATATTCTGCTAGCCAGCTAAAACTCCTTCCTGGTCTTGAACAATCCAGTTCCAACCCTTTGTCCACTGAAAGTGAGGCAGCCATACCGGTAGCCAAGCCACAGCTGCCTCTTCATATGGAGTTGCTCGAACTACCCATAGTACYTGAGCTCCCGAGTTCTTTCTTGGAGTTCTGAACTTTATAATTTTCTGATCCACTTTGGCTCTTATTTCATGTCTTTCTTGTAGCAGTATAACAAAACCACTTCATTCCACATTTCCATTTTGCTTTTTAATTGGATGAGCTCATCTGACAGCATTTTTAAATTAATTTCTCATCCAACAGTCTCACCACTGTCACTATTGCTCTGAAAAGAACTTATTCTTTCCCATCTCTTATCCTTGTTTCGCTTCCAGTTCAATAGTTGTCAACAAGGAGACAACCAAACCGATTTTTTCCTTACACACTCTAACTTCTTACCCCTCCGATATTTCTCTCCACCCTGCAAATCCCCAGCAGATGTAATTTGCTTAGCTCCCTTTCACAACTTTTCATCCAGCCTGTCATGGCAGTCAGCTCTTTTTCAGCATCTCCAAAGCCCTACTTTGCCTCCCTGTCATCATTTCCAAATGTTTATTGGCACACTGCCCCTACATCTTTGCAACTTCCTATTTTCCCACCCCTCAAACTTGTACCTCTCCTCCTCCCCAGCTGAAGATCCATTGTTGAAAAATGTCTTCATCCATAACCACAGGCTCTTGATTCCGTTCCCTACCTTTTCCATCTACTTAGACTCTTGTTTAACCTTTAAAATTTCTGGTCCAGATTATGGTGCTCATGTTTGTCCAGCTTCTCCATTCACATTCCCTTTACAACTCACTTTTCTAGTCATTTTGTTTTGTCTCCATTTCTAGGATTCTGAGCTTTGCATGAATCATCCTCTGTATCTGGATCACTTCAACATCTGAATCCTCTTTCCTCCTTTTGTCTCCCCACTCCCTTGCTCTGATCAACTTCACACTTCACGAGTTCTCTCTTTGGTTCCCATTCCTAGTTCCTCTCTACTCTAATTTCCTAATCACTTCATTAAATATGTTAATTTGGAAACTGAGTACTGATAGAACCTCTGCTTTATTTTTAAATGAAGTATACCTTCAGTATTATAAAACTCAATAATGTTAATTATATTGATTTTTACTACAAGCATGCTGAGTGACTAGAAGCAATAAAGGATAATTTAAAATTACATCATATGAAGACTCAAACATTTTATGAGAAAAAAGCTATTAACTAGCCAGAAAACTAGTTAGCTGGACATGATCTAGAGAACAGTGCTACTATTTTGCAAAGTTACAGAGTCAGAACTTCTCTAATACAGCACTTGTATTTATCCTCGCTTTATCAGAATAAGAACCTCTTAGTTGCCTGGTTTTGTTCATGAAGTTATTCCAGCAAAGCTTATGCACTGTTTAGATTGTCTGGCCTAATCAATGATAATGTCCATAATTAAATCAGAATGCTATCATTCAAACATGCTTAATTTGGAATACATTATAGATTTAAAAGTGTAAACAGTGACAAGGAAATAGTGAGCTTAATATAGCAATTAGAGAAAGGGTTTCATTAAGGGTCACCCCAGCATATGGATTCCATTTCACTGAAAGCATCTAGAGCTAAAGCTGTGCAGAAGCCACAACAGTTATTCTGTTACCACAAAATGTGAGTTCATCTGATTATACAATACTACAGGAGAGGAAGAGTGTGTAAATAGTTGTCCTCTGATGTCAACCAAAAGCTGTTTGCTGAAGCCACTGCATGTCAGAAGGAGAGGAGAAGTCACTTCAAGACAAAACTATTTTGAAGTGGCAGCTACTTTCTGAGACTGAATACATGCTGTCCTCAAGCCACCTGCWGTGTCTAATGGCAGAGTTTTGATTCGTCACTGTGTTGGTTCTGTCCCTAGAAGGAAGTCTATATTGGTATCTAATTGTCACATTGCATTAAATGTAAAAAATCTACCAATAAAATGACAGCGGATGTTCACACTGCTGCAATAGTATCTTTAGAACAYATATGAACATATGACAATTCTTAAATTCCCTTTTTAGGGCATTGCTTTYTTTAGCTTTAACTTTTTCACTCTTTAAATACAAAGCAGGAATAAGGAAGCTATAAAATGCTATAATGTAATAGGTGTATGTATTATATGTCAGCTAATAGTCTTCTCAAAAAAAAAAGATAGACACTCCCAAAACAACTTTTCTATGCTTAAGCTATGTCTTCTGCCAGATTGTATTTCAGAATTTGCCTATGTTGCAAACATCTCCTGTTTAAAAAAATAATCTATTAAAAAACAGGAAATGGCGTAAGGAATCATATTCCATGTGTCCTGTTAGTCTTACACTATTATTCACTCCTGGTACTTTTATACTAAACATTTCTAAATGTATTACTTCATAAATTGCTAGATTCCCAGTAACTGGAAGAGCACAGTAACTGGTTTGGAAGAGCACTTAAAATCCAGTGATACTAGTTCATCAGATTTTGTCTTTCCAGAATGCTTTGGAATTAGTGGGAGAGAAAAAAAAAGTCTCGGAAACAAGCTAGAGCAACTGCTGTATATTAAACCAGGATGGAAAAAGTTATTCTATTGATGCCAATTATGTTAGTCCACTAGCTAAATGATTAATGTTGATAATTCCTCTCCAGCAGACTCATTAAACCTGGACTTATTTTTCTTACAGGCCTTTGACATTTCCTACTTTCTTAATATCAGAGGTAATGACAGTGGCGTGATTATATACTTATTCCTTTCCACCTTCAAGCAGTTTTCTTTGGCAAGAGTTACGTTTTAAGCAGAAAACCTGCACACGGGTATTCATTCTTTCCCAAAAACTGTTACAGCTCCATTAGCAACTCTAAATGGCAGTGCTTGAGAGGAATGCACAACAACCTCTAGCAGTTATGTAGCCAAGGTATTCAGAACAGTGCCACAAGAAAGATATTTTCTACAAAACTGCAATTTATAATAGTGAGGGGTGACGGTGGGGATTCTACCCTTCCCCCCTCATTGCTTTTAGAGCCTGTTGTCAAAAAAGTCCAAGTTAAACAAAGAAGAAATTACAGAATGAATCTGGAGCTTAGCCTTGAAGAATTAGGTTTCACTCTAATTGAGATCATACGCTGCATGTGCAGTTTTGGCACATGAGCCATATTAATCAGAAACTCTTTAATCGTGGATAATTTCTCCTGTGTGTGCCGGATTGGGCATTCTGCTGCTGGCCCAGCATCTAAGTCTGTTTAAGAGTGCACCTTTGACTTCATAAACACCCGCTTACAAAATTGGGGTCAACTTCCTCCTCCGAAGGCATGCTACACTGGAGCTAAAAAAAATCCCTTAATGATTCAATTGCATCTCRCATGGAAATAAAAATGTGCAGATTCCAAAGAAGTGACTACTTCTAGTAATTACAGTTTGGATTGGATGTAACCCTCACTCAAGTTTGTCTTGTACACAAGAGATGAAAACCAGGGAAGATGATCCAATAGYGAAATTTGAGATTACTACATTAAGCATCATTTAATCTACCTTTATACTGCTGCAGAAATTCAAGTCTAGAAAGAGTAAAAAAGTAGACAAAAATGTTTCTTGTGTTCAATTAACATTTAACGGGGAGAGTAACTAACAATATGCCAATGACCTATTGGATTTTCATCCCGTTGCTAAAAGGATAATGAACTAGCAAAGCAGACAATGAAATGCAACACACACAAATGAAATACTGCTCCGCTGAATGAAACAGGAAAATGCACCATGACTTCAATGGAACCCACTATTTTGTTCCAAAAGTCTGACTAACTGTTTCCTGGTGATCAAAATTAACTTCTTACTGAAAAAAGATATCACACTAACATCCATATCACTCATTTCATTATATTGTTGATATACTTGAAACTGTAATATTCACAATGAGTATATGGAACCCAGCTCAGATCCGTCACACTGCAAAAACCTGTTGCTAAATGGCTATTTCTACAAATCTYTGCACCTGCAGATTCTAAATGAGCTTGTCCCCAGTGTTCTATTTCATATAGAAGATGTTCAACACTATCACACCTATGAAAGATAAAATTACTTCTCCAGAATTAACTTTATRCAAATTTTGAAGTAACAAAGAAAATCTACCATAGCATAATGCGTAAACTTCTAAAAAAGAAAAGAAGACTTTCACCTTTTGCACACACCAAACCCACTTTCAACAGTAGAGACCCGTACTGAGTAATTGRTGACTAAAAATAGTATGGCATACAGGGGTGATAGATTAGCATATATTTTCACTTATTCTGAAATAACCAAGTCAGGACTCAAATGAAAATCAAATTACCTCAGCATAATAAGTTACCTCTTGTCACCCAAGTGATCATGTCTGTCTGATACAGTCTCCTGGCTTGCAGGAAATACGAGGTAATTTGCAACTAACTGCAAAATCTGACTTGAAGACTTATTTGAATTCATGATGTTCTGCTATGGGACAAGAATGCACAGACCGATTGTTACCACAGAGCAACTGAAATGTTAATTCACTTAGTCACAGTAATTGCATTGCAGGCTGTAACCCTGAAGCTTCTGTGCAAGAATGATAAAATAGGAGGGTGTTTTGAAAGTTTGTTTGTTTTTGTTCTTCCTAGAGCCAGAAAGCGAGACACTTGCATTTGGCAGACACTAAATTTAATTTTGAGGTGACACTTTAGATCAGGTAGTGGTTCAACCATTAATAAATAGCCTCCAAGACCCAGAACTCACTCCAGTTTGATGCTTGGTGAAATTCAGGCTCCATGAAAAAGCTTGRGGAGAAGGCAGACATACATAGTATGAACAGATCTTGTTTAATAACTATCCTGAAGTCTAAGGGACAAGCTGACATTATGACTGCTGAAGCCTGTTTTGCATATTTACACACTAAATATTTCYGTATTCTTTAAGAACTTTATACATCTCATGTATTCACAGAAGAGTTGTAGCATGACAACACCCTTTCCATTTATTAAAATCTGCCGTAACCATGAAACACTTTCCCAGCTTTAAGAAATGTACTTTGTATATAGCAAAACTCTTCATACGTTATTCCTTATCTAAGAAAAAGTCTTCCTGCATTGCATTGGCTAATGAGAAAAGGTAAAATAAATTGCCTTATTTTTAATTTTTGAACTAGGGAAATGGAAAACATCAGAAAACTAAGAGCCATCTTACTTGAGATACAATCCTTAGTAAACCTATTTATGTCCTCCTTTTAATTTATCATTGCATTTTCTTATCTTTATCCACATATCTAACTAATAAGTATGTAACATCACTGATTTATGGCAAGATTGTGTCAGTTTTAGTTCTCTTACTATTTTAGTAATACTTAGGAAAAATGATAACATAAGCCTCCACAGAGTAATACCACACTAACTATTGGCCTCTGAAATTCAGCATATTTCAAAGCTTATCATTCAGATGCAAAAACTAGGTACAAACAGCTGTGCTCATTAGTGACTTCTTAACATTTAACAGATCAAAAAGATACAGGGTAACTCATTGAAGTCAGTGAGATTCTTGTTGCTGATTTCAGCATGCCCAAGCTATCATTCTGTGAATTAGAGAAGCCTTTGTCAATAGCTGCAAACTAATAAAAATGCGTCCTCTGAAAATGTTAGTTTGCAAATCTGAGAGATAATGGCACCATTCACCAGAAAGAATGACATGATTAATCTGATGGATTGAACATCCTTTAATCCTTCCTACTATCCATTAAACAGTTTATTCTCAATGTAAATTGTTCCAGCCATAAATTCACACCAGCTAAAGTGCCTATCATTTTGGTTTATGCTCAACCACCACAATTTTTGAAGTTTGACACAACATCTACCTATYCTCCAAGCAACCCCTTACTGTGTAAAGTTTAAATTCAAAAGTAGGACAAATTAAAACTGTCATTTCTGGTAAGAGTATGCCAGCATCTAGAAATTTTTTTAAAGTCTTTTAAAAAGGCACACTTACACCTGTACCCCAAACACTTGTGTTCTGGAGCCTCCAGAATGGAGGAATTTTGCCAAAAAATGCTCCTTATAAACACTTCATTTTACTCCAAATGCAAACTAATGATTGCTGGAGTAAGTTTGACCCTTGACCAGGTTATTTGGGGAGGATTTACGGCGAAATTACCTTTATATCAGTGACCATCACAAACAGAGAAAAGACAAATATCTTTCCCTAATGCAAACTACCAGACAGTTTTCTGGAGAAGTCAGAGGACTAGAACACTTTTGTATCCAGCCTTCTCATTCACCAGTTAACCTTTGGTGTTAAGCTTGTATGCTGTTTTGGGATTTAAGCATTCCCTGTAGAACACCAATTTTGCCAGGGGTAGGAGGTGCTACAAAGCTTCATGGTCTCCCAGCCTATTGCAGCTGCACCCAGRGCAAGCAGCAGCTCTGCATGTACTTTCTTCACTGGAGTTTGCCAGCACTGCAGTGTGCACAATCCTCAGGACTGTTAAGACATTGGAAAGTCAGTGAAAATTCAGGATGTAGAGAGGAAAGTAAATTTGATCTTATAATATACACACAGATTCTGTTTACAAATACACCTGGAAGAATAAAACACYAAGAGGTACCTGCAAGTTGTAGGTATTATAAAGCAATTCTGAGTCTGCAAATGGGCATGTGTAAGCTTAACCTTAATACACTCACTGTTTTCAGAAGAAAGAACTGAAATGCCAACAAATGTTAGAGAAAAATGGTTTTCCAAATCGCCTTCAGGGTCAAAACCAATGAAAGCAACGACACACTTATGCCACCCACCTAGTCAAGCAGTCTGGGAAAGGTAATTTGCACCTCCTTTATCTTCCATGCCACCAAAGTCAGACTCAGTGAATCACCATGTGGCTTTGAGGAGCGCATCCTGGTTTGGGAAGAGGTGCACATTCCTTTTATCCAGACATATCTGGAGCAACTCCTATATGTATGCATGTACATAGACACACATACACACATATTTACTTAAATAGCCACTAGTTCAACTGGGGTACTAGGGTTTACTAGTACTATATCTTCATACTATAAACCAGTTAAGGTTAAATATATATATGTGTGTATTTATCCTTTTTTAATATCTATTATCAATGCCTATAGCATTCTTTCCTACTTCTAGTTGCCAAGACCCTCTACTAAATGCTGTATGGTTCCTCACTTCCTCCAGGTCTAATAACTCCAGCACATACACGGTTAGGTTTGTTTGCTGTGCCAGCTTATTTCACTTTACCTGACCTCTGCCAAATCAAACACCATTTTTATTCACACAAAGTTAAAATAGTGACACCAATGTAAGAYGTAGAAAAACAGTTTTTACTCAGTTCTTGCATTTTACATAAGGCTTATATTTTCAGAGTTTTGTTTGTTAAGCAGTTACTCTAACACCACTCTTTCAAAATAAAACTCTTACAACCCATTTTGAAATAGAACTGCCAAATTATCAAAGCAATTTCTATTCTGGTTCAAGGGAAATATTTCTGAAATATTGTTTACGAAAGAACTCTGAAAACTTCGCTTCCACAAGAATGCTCCATAACTTTGAGGGAAGGAGGTTTGGCAAACTTAACTCACATTTTGCACACACTTCACTGATTATTCAGCACAGGCAGTGCRTGTGTTTATGTATATATATGTATGTATATATAAAACGAGAAACAAAACAAAAACAATGCAAAACACTACTGCTATGACTAGCACTACTTCAGCAGACCACAGCAATTGCTAGGAAGACAAGAAGGTGTATAAGCTCAGTTAGACATATCACTACAAAGATCTGAAACTGAGAAAGATTTCTGGAGAGAGCCAGCAAATCCTCTGTGTTTAGACCTTTCAAAACCACACTAATGAATTAAAAATTCCTTCCAAAATCRCAGCAAATTTGCCCACATAGAATTGCTTGAGTCATGCTCAGGAGGCTACCATCAAAATACCTCATTACCATCACATGCATAATTTTTGGTTTTAATATAGTTCACAATATGCATATATGACCTGTTGCATACAGAAAATACCAGCTTTGTGCTAATAGGTCCTCAGTGCACTACATTAATTCATCACTACAAATAAATCGTCTCTTCTTTCCTTTCCTGTATGGAATGCATCCAAGCACCTGGAGACCTCTGCTCCTGCCTGCTCCCCAAGTGTTGTCGGTTCAGCATCGACTTTAAGGAATCATACACAAAACTATCTTTTTATTATGTCCAGTTTCTCATGAGTGTCTATTGCAGTATGACAGTCTTGTCCTAGAGGCAAAACGATGGCCAATCGGGTCTTGTAATTTTCATCATTTCAGGAACTAGATCATTGTAAAAGCCTAGTTCTCACATAGTCTAATCTTTTAAATAGCTGCCAGAGGCATTAATATTTCTCTTGGGCCRTTAAATACTTGGAACACAACCGAACATATGGCCATTAGTAACAAGTGATGACCAGATATGCCTAAGGACATGAAAGTCCCCGTACTCTCTTCCAGAAAACACTCTACTGTATGTTAAGTACTACACCTATTCCAGTACTGTAGGGCTTCCTCCCACCTTTCTCTGTTCTTTACATATGTATCCTTCTAACTTCCAACAAGTGATTGCTGGAGGTAAATTGAACTCAAACCCACATTTTGCTCAGAAAGCTTACTATACTTCACAAGTTCCTAGTATTAAAATAGGATCTCAGTAGTACTGCATATACTCCTTTTAATAATGTTTATGTTTTAGGAAAAAATGAAGGTATTGAAAAAGATTCTACATCTACATTCAGTTCTACATCTCTAAACAAAATATAATATCTGAGCTTAAAGCACATGAGGATTCTCATTTAATGCTGGATACAACATTCCCAAAAGCAGGTGTTCTTAGTGACACAGGTCCCTGTGGCGGCCCACTTACCTTCCCTTGCCTAAGGTAGCTTAAGCACCCCTAAACAAGGAGGTTACTGACCACACAAAGCAACAAGTCTTGCTCCATCTTTTAATCCTTTGCAATTTTCCTAGTAATTTTTCCTAATATTCCCAGGAACAACCCTGAGACAATATTTTTAATGGAAAATATCTTCATGGCACCTTAAATGATAAGTACATTAATAATTGCATTATAGTTTTTGTTTATATAAATATTTAAATCTGAAATCCTAAATCCTGTAATAAGTTAGAAATATATGGTCCTGAAAATTAGATGTAATGTAAATATGCTATCAACTGTTAATCATAACAGTTTGCTACTAATTACTGTATTGAAATAAGAACTCAGCTCCCTCTTTTTTTTTAAGGAGCTACTCACTTACCTAGAAATARGATCTCAGCCAATTCTTCTACTATCTTTGAGCAAACCTCACTGAAATCTTTATCTTCATTTTTGCTGGGATTTCTCTCAACCTCATGCAGGAAGGAAATGATTAKTTTGCTGTCTGAACTGTACAAAGGGGGCATGATAAAAACTACTAAAGTTGATCATTCCACGCTCCACCTTCTCTGAGCACTGACTGCAGGAATGTGGTTCTGTAAGTAGAAAAGTAATCTCTATTCTTAACAGGATAATTTTTGTTATGCTACCTGATATGATATTTGATCAGATTATTCTGTTCCTCCTTAGAAATRAGTCTTAAAAACATTCTCAATCAGCTGTTAAATTGCTCCTTAGTTCCAAGATTCAAGTATCTCTAGTATCTTAAAAATAAACATATATTTTCCCCTTCCTCTTAAAATTTCCATTTTTTTTAATATTAGGACAGATTGTATACAAGCTCAGACAACTTACCAAGTAGCAAGAAAACTAATATTACATAAGCTCCTATATAGAAACACACACATGCACRCCAGAGAATCAAAAGACAGCAGTCCCAAGCTGCCAGTTCAAATTCCCTGATGCACTTCTGGTATGTGAAAAGGTTACAATTCATAGCCGCTTGGCTGTAATAGAAATAGCTTTGCCTAGTGTAGCCACTGAAGTGAATGAAAGACTCTGTGTATGCATGGGGAACATAAATGCGATATTAATTATTAATTTTGACAAGGCAGAATACCTTAATAATGTATTATTTTAAACTGCATGCATTTTAAAAAACATTGAGGCTAAAACAAGCCGACTTTGTGGCTTGGACTCTCATTCCTCAGCATATACCAAAATGCACTGTGACAACAAAATGGGTTGTGACAGACTTTGGCGAGTGCGGTCTTGTTTTGTATGTTTAATAAAGGGTTGATAAATACAATGTTTAAAGTGTAAGGTTTGGAATAAATCAGCCAGAAAACATTATGTGTTAGCTAGCCTGTCAAGACACACAAAAGCCCGTTAATATTCGCACAAAACTTTCAGTGAAATATTAGTACTATTGGTCTGCTGGTTTCTTCAGCTGCCTTGGTATCCAATTCCCWGCTATATTTTTAGTACCAGAATACAGGTGCACATAACAATGCTTCTCTAACAATACAATAATATTTCTACAGCAAAATGTACTGTATGCTACAGTTAGAGATCAGAGCTATGTTGATTTCTACCTCATATTTAAAAGAAACTTCCTGGACATTTTTTGATGAGAATTCAGAAGCAGTCAGGAAAGCTACACTTTTGATATCACATGCAAAACCAGTAACATGTACTGCTTAYAAAACACCACAAACCACTAAAGCATCTCCTACAAAGAAATCCCAGAGCATTTTACAAATGTTCATGAGAAAACCCCACAGCACTCCCACAAGTCAGGTGAAACCACACAGATTTGAGGAAATGAGCATTCATCAACTTAGATACAGAAGAATTCTCCAATGCTTCACAGCCCAACTCATTACACTTCCTTAAGAGAACAGCTGTCCATCAAAACTGCTCATCTGAACCAGGAGATTGAAAGTCAAGAATTAAATAGAGCACCASAGTATTAACATTTTAAAAGTGAATGAGTAATTTTTCCTGTCATCCTATATAACTAAGGAGAGCATTAGAAATTTGATTAAACACACTGACTTCTTTTTGCAATATTGCCACAGATAAACTAGGAAGAAGCTTTAAACCTGATGATTGTCATTATTTCCTGTTATCATTTATCTCGAATTTGATAGTAGAGAGTTTTCTTTACCGAAGTTAACAGTTTATGTCTCTAAGTTTCATTGGTGAATAGCAAAGCTTTAAGAATGGTGTACAAGCAATTTTGAACTCACCATTATTGCTTTAAAYCTGGGGTTTTTTTTGAAGCCACTTGATTCTTGAAGGCTTGATTCCTGATTTTAAACAACTGACATTGACACTTCTATAACCGAAAGAAAATACAATTGAGTAACACTCACCCAGTCTCTGTTCAGAAATTCAATACCAGAAACACAGGGATGTTTTCTTGAACTTGATATCTGCCAGAAATAGAGAAATACAGGGTTTGAGGAAGCTGGAAGGAAACCAAATTCTCTTCCTTCTTATTCTAACTCCACACAAAGAAGCAGACAAAAAAACTCAAGATGGCCAAAGACCTAATGAGGTCTGCTTTCCTGTGAGTTTTATATTTTCCTGTGTCTCTAATCTATACCTCTGTTTCAATAGAACATTACTTTCCAGCAGGTTCCCTAAAGGCAACACAGGAACCTCAGCTCCCTCCCATAATCTGACTAGAGCAAAAAGATAGCGCACCCGAGTCTGAGCCAAATATACACTATATACACACACTCATTGCCTAATCAGAAATTAGGTAACCAAATAGATGATCCTTAGGCACATCAGTGCCCTTGGTGTGGAGAAGGTCTCCCAACCTCTTCTAATCTATTTTCACAGAAGTTAAAGGTTACCAGTATTTCTGAGATCTCCATGCTACTGCCAAGTCTTATTGAGAACAGGTAACAGCTTCTGAAAGCATATTGGACCTATTATGTGCTGGGAGGACTGAATGACAATATCATCATGCAAGTCTTATTTCTCAGAAAACACGCTGAAAAAACAGAAGTGTCCTTAATTATCCTACTTCTCCATGAACTCCTGGACRTGGTATTCCTCTCCCTATCAGGATATGTGGCACTAAAAAGGCAATCTACTACTCTCCAAAAGAGGAGTTTAGTGCAAGGGTTACTTCAAGGATCCAAGTATGTGGGCAGCAGTTCTGCAGTTGCCTGACTCTGTACAGAACTTCTCTACCAGGAGTTCCATCTGAGCACAACAAGCTACTACTAAATTCTTACACCTTAGTCGTATGACTCTCTGAAGTAGTTTAGGAACCACCTTATCTTCCATCTAATCATGTTTAAGTATCGTCATTTGAATCATTCTACACATATTGGTGATTTCAAGGGGAGCTGAATATACAAATGCACCTAAGAGCAGAGATAAGACAGATGCAAAGTTCAATCTCTATAGGACAGTGTGGGTAMAGTCAGTAATTTTCATGCCAACAGACAGGGATTGTGGAAGAAACTCAAACTTTTGGTAAATCAGGTTAAATAACACCCTCACAGACATGGTCCCCCATGCTTTCCCTTAATTGCCTTCACWCTTCTTTTTCTTAATGCCCTTAATGCCCTTAAAGTTTCAATGGCAATGCGAAAATTCATTAAGGACACAAAAGCTCTTTTCTTCTGCAAGAAGAAGGGACTTGAAGCTAAGGAGAAGTCCAAATACCTTCTGGACATCTTTTCTGTCCCAGTAACGGGACTGAGAACAACAAAATRATTTTTGCTATATCCAGGTCCCTATCAAAACTACATATGCTACACAAGTCACAGCCAGCAGTTYATCCCACGAGCCCATTTCTCAGAACCACTTACATATTTTCCCCTCCATCTAATCTCCAACACAACCTTCCAGTCCCAGATTAATTTACATAAAGAGAGAAGAAATTCAAATTATATCTAAATTTTGGTCCTTTGGTCAAAGTTTAATCTAGATTATTCAAGAGAAGATGATTTTAAACATGTAAAAGCCATTTCCTATGTCTGTAATAGCAAACGATGCATAATGCAGACTTGAACTGAACATTACCTTTCTTTTTGGGTAGCAGCCAGAGGATGGGGTGGGCTAATATGAACSTCAGACATGGAACACACTTGCGGTTGAACACAAACTTACCATGAAAGCAGTTAGAGTTGTCTCTTGTCTTCGCAGTGCCACTCAGATGAAAGTCACCTGTACATTTCTAAAGTAGCTCTCTTCCTTTTTCTCAGTCTGGCAGGTCATCAGGAGCCACAGCAAAGTTAAATCATAGCCCAAGCAGTAAAGAGAACAAACTTTTCTCTCCTCCTGTTAGTATCAGGAAGCAAGACGAGGTAAGGTTCTCTGATAGGTTCCTGCAATTTGGAGGCTTCTTTAATATTGCTTTTAAGGTGCATGGAACAACCCCTGTGCAACAACACTCAATTTGTGAACAATCATGCGTTCTTAGCTCATGCAAAACCATGGATTTTACCATCARCCTCATTCTTCCCCTGTTTCATTGTAGAATTTTTCCTCTTAATAATGGAAAGATTTCAGAATTAGAATGACATTTTGATAAGTCTATACAATTTAGACACAGAAACACATTTACATAATTATCCTTAATGAATTAATTAGATCATCTAGGAAAACAATAAGACAGCAAAGACACCTTGACTACTAGAAGCGCCTCAGCGGCAGAGTTTGACACTGTTTAGTGTTTRCTACTTAAAGTAGTAGCTCTGGGGGGTAGACAAGTACCACTTTAAAACAAGCTACATCCAAAATTCCACATTACAATTCAGTCTGCACTGGTGACAAGCCATGATTCTAACAAACTTATCTAAGTTACATTCACACATAATTACCATTCCCCAAACTATGGCAACACTACTTTTTTTTTTCTGCTACATAAAAAACTAAGGACATTTTTCTTCAAAAAAAAAAAGAAAAAACAGAAAACAAAGAAAATGAAGACCACTGTATTTGTCAGGAGTCGAAGTCAACAAGTATCAACCTAGATATCACTAAAGACAAGATGAAGAAAAAAGCAAACAAAAAATTACCTGATGTATCAGAAGGTCATCACAATATTTATGGCCCATCAATCCCATTTAAGCTTACTGTATTTAGGTAGCAGACAGGTCCATCATTTTTAAATGAGGCAAATTATTCAGCATTCTCTCCAGTTCTGCAAATAGTCTGTTTCAAGAGAAAAATGTCGCCTTCTCTCAGTCTATTTCCCAGAAGCTGTAGTCAGATATGTAGATAATATATCAGCTAACCTGTGTGCACGTGTACCTCATTTTCTGTACCTACTTTATATTCTTGCAGAATAAATATGGAAGGAAATTAAAACAAACAATTGAGACTCAAGGTGTTAAAGGTCATGCAAATACCATTAAAAAATAAATTTATCTTTAAGTTCTTACAATAAATATTAAGTCAAATTGTCTGAAAACAATCAGAACTGTATTCAATTAGGCACAGCTACCAGAATCTACATACAGTTTTCATTAAACCTAGAGTCACTCTTGTTCCCCAAATGCTGTTTAATAGAGCTTTTATCCTAACTACTATTTGTGCAATTAATCTTGATCACTTTCTGCAATCCACTGATAGTCTGAATTCTGTAGAATCCATTCTTAAAACTTATTCAGCAAAGCCCTTAAGCATATGCATAATTCTTAGGCCAGCTAAAGCCCCAGTGYTTTGCAACATGCTTTTAAAATGGGATTTTTGCCAAAGTAAAGACTGAGATTTAACAGGAACAAAGCAACCTAAAATTTAAGCAAATGCCTAAAAATAGCTGTTTCTTTTGTGAGGAATAATATTATTGGCTTCTTCCTTTGCATTCAATTAATCAAAAGAATCCTTTTAAGCAAGGATTAAATTGCAGTTACTACCAAGAAACCTTAGTAACATAGCCATTTCAATGGATTTTTTGATTGAATAAACTTTTGCCTCTAAGTAATTTTTATACCCAATTAGGAGCACAATAATCTATTTCCCAGTCACATCTGAAAGAAGCATTGATACATGTGTTCACCTTTCTCTGTATCATATAGTATTTGTATGTCTTTAATTGTACTCCAAATGCTTAGGGAAAATATTCACTCCATAAAGTAAATACAATGCAAAAAAAAGGTTTTTCTTATATCTTTGATTAGATTACTAAAAAGAAAATGTAAATCATAAAAGTCAATGGTAGACATTTAACACCTCACGTATTAGACTGAGTTATATCCCCTTCAAAAGATAAATTTACCCCAACTTGTTCAGAGTTCTCAAAAACATTATGTATTTTCTCAAGCCGCAGGAAAAAAAAAGGTGTTATTACTATACAGTGTATCTATACATACAAAGACCCAAAGCGCAGTCTGTACCAATTTGTGTCTGCCCCTTTACCCACTTTGCTAATCAGTTGGAATGTCACATATTTGACATGTGTCTTGGTAGATCACCCAGCCAATTGCAAGATGTCTCTAGCTATCACCAGCTTCTTCCCTATTAKTTCATATTTGCTTCAATGAGAATGGAAAAATGGATGCTTCTATATTTACAGAGAAATGCCTTCAAAGAGGTTAAACTCATTCATTTGCTTTGGATGACTGCTCAACCAGGTATCTTCATCTCAGTTTTTAATCTCCCAACCTCCTGGACCTTAGCTCACTCAGGATGATTTGCTTTTCCTGAATTCCTCTCAAATAAAGCAGTTGGCCTGTGGGCTGCAGATGGTTCAGCAATGGCAGATCTCYCCCACACAGTTATTTTGTTTTACATTTGTCAGCTAGGCGGCCCAAAATTCTTGTCCTTTGTAAGGCAACGTTCTTGCTCATTCTTCAAGGAAGAGTTTACTAATCCTCCTCAGACCCCTCTTCCTTAATAGAAAAGGCTGCAGCTTCTGTAAAAAGCTAGATTAAACAGTGAATTTTGCAAAGTAACACAGAGCAGACAGATAATCTAGGGTAGTTTCATATCCTTAGACTGAGAATAATCCATATACAAAACTCAAGTTGGTAAGTGCTAAGTAATGACTAGACAATAAAGAAACCACCATCTCAGCTCAGACAGTTTAGAAGAGTCACTAATAGTCCTTAGAAATAAGTTCTACAATGACAGTCTCGAGAAGGAATAGATTTCCAATGCTACTCTGCTACTTCTACAAAATAATTCTCCTTTATTTCAAATGGACAGATGCACTTTCTAAAACAGTCCTTACAAGTGTCAATTCAGTTGGAAGGTTAGAGGCTATGGATAAAGTGGACAATGAAAAAAAAATGTAGTTACAGGTCAGAGATGAAGTACAGAGATGAGCAGCCCAGGGGGAAGTTCAAACTAGCATGGCCGTGATGTTCCTATTCCATAGCCAAGCAGACAACCTCCGCCTTTAAGGCTGAAAAAACAGTATTTTTCATAAGCACTGGATTCAATTAAAAAATAATAACTATTAAAAAAACAGGCTACATTTAAATGCCGACTAGTTGCATCACTAGAACTAAAAGCTTGCTGTACGTTTAATTGCCAGAATTTTAAAATAAACTAAGTAAACTTGCTTATAATAGCAGGAAGAAATGAGATATTTCCAAATGCTGAGACTCAGCCAAATGCATCCCAGAGTCCTGTGTTGCCACGATCTAGCCAAGTCATTTGAACAGAGACTGAAGCTGGTTTCCACATTGCTTTGTTTATATTGACTGCATTTATGATGCCTCAGAAGTTGCCAGTAAAATATTTATTTAGCAGTTAAAACGTTCTGCAAATGATTTTGCTGTCCCAAAAGATAAATATTTCTCAGCATGCTGAAATGATACATTGATGTTTTTGTTAAGGAAATTGCATGTTGATAAAATTCTCAGATTACACTTTGTCGYTCCTTTGTATTTGAAGTGGTCACATTAATTTTTTTGTGATATTTATTATAATTGTAAATTGCACTGAGATTAGAAACATTAAACTTACCATAAAATGAAACACATTTCAAGTATTTCCGAGTCATCTGTCTAAGGACTTGAGGACATTTTTGATCCTTCAGGTGGATCTGAGTGCTCTAAGAATCCAGAACAAAAAAAGAGCACAAATCAAATTCCCCCTTGAAACTCTGTAGGAGCTATTCTTTTTTAATCCCACACTCCCTTTTTAATATGCTAATATCCAGCATCCCTTTGGGTGTCCTTACATTGAAAAATCTGAATGTGAAGTTCAAAAGGAATTAAAAATGTAAGCAACACACTGAAGAAAGGCAGTCCTCACTCCCCTATCCTCACTCCTGCCTTCCTTCTCTTTCAACCTCCAAGCAACACTCAGGTCAGCAGTTTTGGTTACGCTCACCAGCCTGAGGCAACAATATTATCTTTCTAGACAAGGACAGAAAACCACAAATAAACAAAGGATCTCAGTGCTTGAGATCCAAGTTTCCATTAAACATTTTGGTTTTTRTGCCTGTCTCCAGGAACACAGGATATTAGGAGAACTTCCTCTGTGCTTCCACCTACCAGGCAGCTGGGAAGAGGTCTCCAGCAATCACTGCAGCAATCCAAGGCAACCTGCTATGCTGAAACACAATCTCAGTGCCACAACAACTATCCCAAGTCCAGCATCTGCCTGTGTTCTGTGAAAGCCGTGGAACAAACTCTTTTCATGAAAGGTTTTCATGAGTACATTGAGGATGGATTGAGGAAAAAGCCCTTTTTCTATCACTTTCTATACTGAAGTTACTTGGCCCTTTTCCCTGTTCTAGCCTGCAAGTCAGGTTATGAAAAACTCTCCCTGCAGTTTTAATATACATGGCACCTAATTCCGGCTACACCCTAAGTTACTGCGTAGTTCATGAATCCATGAGCAAAACATAGCTGTTTCTCCACCTGGAGGTAACCCCCAACTGAAATCTTCAGAGGCAATACAGGAACTATTTTGCATTTAGCATGTGCATAAATCTAATAAGCCTCATTTTCAGTTTTTGGCCACTTATGTATGAGCCATTAATAAAAACAGACAGACATAAAGAGCAATAGAAAAACAGATGTCTTTTCTCTTTCTAATATGAAGCTCTGACTTCTCCAAATATCTCCTGATGTAGTGTGGTTTACCAAAGACAGGAGGTACATTTGCTCAGACAGAGCCTCGACTATCACAGAAATAGTCTCCAAACGGCTTCATATCTGGCAAATAAAGCTCTACCAAGAGAATAAGACATGTCAGATGATGTATAAATATGCAAGAATATATATTTAAGGTGTAATTCTGAAAATCGCACATTTCACAAAAATGTTCTTAGCAAATATAAACAAGCATGCACATGTTGCACCCTTACTTTGCCTCAGAAAAGAGGCAACTACATTACTTTTACCTTGATGTGAACTCTCCTGATAAATACTGTTTAAGATAATTCAGGAATTAAATTAGTTTTCAGTGTATTCAGTTGCTGTTGTTATGTTACTCCTGCTGCTTCAGAAATATYATTGCATGTGTATATGTAGGCAGAGGTAACTAATAGAAGTGTGCATAACACTGTACAAACAAGGAAAGGTAAAACTGTCCTTATACATTATTTATTATTCCAAATAATTTTGTTCTGTCTTCATACATTCAAAATAAATTGGATTTGTTTTGTATCAGAGCTAAAATTTGTATGTTAAGACTTTGTGAGTAAAATCTCATGACAAAACTGAAAGTAACTCCAAGAATGCAGCACACTACCTGATACAAAGTTATGCTATACAGCCTTACAGGTGATCTTTTTTATTATTATTACCTGTAAGTAATCAGATTTAATAAATAATAGAATAGGAAACTATTTTCTGTACTTTGTAAGTCTAAATGTTTTAGTTAAAGTTTTGCTTTCAGAACTGTTTCAGAATTTCCTTATTTACTGTCTTCTACAAATGTTCGTGTCTTATTTTTTAATTTTCAGACTTCTACGTTTGATGAAGTCTATGGTAACCAATTAAGGGAGAAGTCCAAAGGGACAGGAAGACTCTTTACTGCGTAAGCCCTATGTGTTAAAAATTTGAAATATAAGCTGTCTTTGCATCACTAAATTGCACTACTGAAGCAAACCAATAAGCAACACCTTTAATCAAGTTATCATATTAAATATCAGTATCAATCGAAGACATGTCACTTGGTGTATACTTAATATCTAAGCCCCAGTCATCCCCAGGAAAGACAGAAATCTTTCTGACTTACTAAGTCATCTTAAACTTATTACTGTTAAAAGCAATAATTTACACTTACTATTTGGGGTTTTTTCAACCACACATCTCACACTTCATAAGAGAAAGGAAATAAGCATTAATCACATCCATAGTCTATTTAGATGTAAACATTTGAATGAACTTGTAAGCAAGTCACTGCCACACTGAACAGCCTTTCAGCAGATGAAAACTCTATTCATAGCTCTAACACAATCTTCCTAAAGTCTGATCTTCAGTTACCTTTTTGCAGAAAAATCAACCTGGACATATTCCCTGGGTGCATGGGAGATAACTTACGCAGAACACAGGATGCTGCCAGCTTCTGGGCATTGTTTACCGCTCAAAGCAGTCAACACTAAGCAGCCAACATAAACATTCTACTTTTCAGAAACCTTCCTTCCCATCCTCACCAATATTTTAACTAGTCATTTTAATTAGGTTTAAAATAAAAGCATCTTTCCAGCATTAACAGAGGGAGTTGGCCAAACTTGGCTATGCAAGAAATGTTAATGGTTTTTTATTTCCTCCTTTTCTTCCTCTTGTTTTTTTTTTTTTAGTACTACTCGACCTTACAGAATGTGTGACTTCATGAGGAATCTAGAGAAACAAATAAACTGATACAAGTTCTCCTTGTAACTGTTTTCAGTACAATTTAAAAAAAAAAAAAAAAAATCAGTGCAAGCTTTTCAACAATTGATCTTGACATCAGTGAATTTCAACTTTTACAACCTACAGGGAAAGCAAAAATAAATAAACAAGGCTGCAACTATAACATATGAATAACTTCACCTTCCTCTCTAAGACACAGGTACAGCACCCAACCAGCACATGAAATAGGCTTACAGGATAAAATTTTCCTTTAGGCCTCTTCCACAGGGAATAAAGTAAAAGCTCCTCTACTAATCAGCAAGCTGCTTTCTAAAGTACTTTCCAAATCAGAGCCAGCCAATAGAGGGCAACCTGATTACAGAGTAAACGAGCACAGATGATTCTGAAACAATGACTGGGTTTCACTCCAAAGACACTGACACARGATATTTCAGATACCAGGGAGAAAAACTTACAGCCAGAACTCTAAAATAATGCTGTATATACATATATTTATATATGCGCACAGACAATATGCACATACAGGCYCAAACTCTCAACATTTATTACTTTAAGAATCACACCATGTTCTTACATGGTCATTGATGCCCTTTAATTAGGAGACTATCACATCATAGGCCAAAGACTGCAGTGAAGCTCAGTGCTACTTAACTGGTATGGCTGAAATGCAGGGAAGGCAGGAAAAGACCGAGGGGAAATATGTCAGAGATCCRTTACAGGAGCAAAAAAGAAAAAAGTTGTATGAAGAAAAGAGGCTGTTWTCTTCCTTAAGACATAAGACCTAAGTATATCAAATAAAATTATCAAGTGGCCAGTTAAAAAGCAAACAAGAAGAAGCAGTTGTTCACATATTACATAGATATGAGAACTCACTGYCAGAGTGAGTGACTAAAGGCTACCATTCACACCCAACTTTGCCTCAGGAAATCCTTGAGCCCCTAAAGACCACAAGACAGAAGAGCATCATTGTTTGCTTACCTTTTATATTTTCTCCAGGCAGCTGCTCCTGCCTGCCAGCACCAGCAGGCACTGGGTTAGGCATAGTCCCTAACAGAAAGTAGAGGCAACTGAGTAAAACAGGCAAGATTCCACCAGAACCAAATTAAAAACTTGGAAGTACTTTTTCTTCACATTGCCAAGTAAAACCAAGCAGCACTGCACCTATGTCTATGTCATTTTAAAGCAATCATTATTTCTAACTCTGTACACACTACTTGAGTTTCTTTATAAAACTAGTCCCTTGTAATATCCAGAATTAAACCTACAGTTCTTTGTGGGGAAGAGAAACTCCCTCCTTCACCTGGGTCTCCCAGGGACAGCAGCTCTGTCTAGAGATTCTTTGACACTGGAAGTTAYACTTTGCTCTGAAGCTTCCATGCGTGCAGTGGAGCGGAACGTATATTGGACAGAATTTGCAGGACACTCAAGGACATATTTACCATGAACACTCTAGGAAAAATATCATCAGGGAAAACGCACCTGGAAAATGTGAGATCTGTAAATGCAAAGTCAAAGAAATGAATTCTTGCAAAGTGCATACACTCAAGCCTAAGAAAACAGTATTTTTTTATTATTATTACTTTTCCTTGATTTTAAAAGGGCAGAAAACATAAATAAGGGGCAAAAATCTCTGCCCAATTTTGGGTAGCTCCAATTATGAACTCTCCGGTAATAAAGTTGGTACTTTCTTATCCAACCCAAAGATAACTATTCCAAATTCAGGCTGGGATGACAGCTTTGCTGGAGCTCATCCCATCTGATAGAAGATAACTAATAAAGGGCAACTGCACAGAGGGTAACTGCACAGAACTGAAAACATTAGTTACAAATAAATACTTTTTCTCCCCAACTTTTGTGATCCCCACCACCCAACTTTTTTTCTGATTCAACCATATCACAATGTGATCACAAAAAGTCTGTTGCTTATATAGATCCTTTTGTTAAAAATTTCAAAAATAGTGGGAGATAAAAAAATACAAGGAGAAACACAACAGGATGGCAGTAGACATGTAAMATTTTTGCTACACTCAGAAGAATGAATAATAGTCTATGACTGGATCATCTAAAATATAAATATCTCCTAATATTACACAGGATTGCTTTAGTAATGAGCAGTTAGACAAGAGTTCTACTTAAAAAGGCATGGTGGGGGAAAGCTTCTGGGCAGCATTTCTGTGTGCAGAATGGTTTCCGTGTGCCTGTTGAACAAGATCATTAGGTGACACGGTTTTATAAACTGGAGGCTACAAGGGGCTCAGAGCAAACCACAAGATCTCCTCTTTGCCTTCACAAGAATCTGCTTTTCATTCAGAAAAAAAAAAAAAAAAAAGTGAGTTTTGGCTTGTTTCCCCCCCCCACTCACCACCCAAAACTGTAACTCGAAGTAGTTGCAAAAACCTAAACAAAATATCAAACAATGTATTATAAGTTGCTCTTCTAGAAGAATAAAGATCAATGGAAAGTAGGAATTTCCCATTTAAAATTCCCCAATTTAAAAACTTGTAAATATTTAAAAGGGATATATATAAAACCCTGCATTCATAATCACGCCAAATTGAGGAAATAAGCAAATGGTTTTTATGCACTTAGAAGCCTAGGAAATAGAAATTATCATCACTTATGGGGAAAAAAAGTGTCAATCTGCAAAGCAGGTAGTCACTACAACTTCCTGACCACATGAATACCACAAAACACACCAGTGCTACTGCTCTGGCAGAAGACTATCAGTCTTAAATTCCATGTACAGCATTTTTGGCCATTTGTCCAGAATTTCTGGACACACAGATGGTCASTGGAGCATGTAGTACTTTTAAAATGCACATGCACGGCAGTCCACCACCTGGATGCCTTGGGCTACCTGTTTACTGCAAAAAAATGGCAAGAGCACCAGGCAGTTTTGGGAAATCAGTGCAGGAATAAGAGTAACTCTTACTTTAAAGATCTGGAAAAGAAATACAAATTCTCATGTAAACCTGTGATAGTTCTGCATCCAGATATTTGCTGTTTCATAGAGATAAGAGAAAACCACAGCTAAAGAATAATCTAACAGAGCTTGTACTACTGGGCCTTACAAATCTTGGCAAACTATATCCATTTGAAAACAAATATTTTTCATGGAGCTCTGCTCCTCACACCTACCTCTTCAGAGCCCAACCCACTTTCTTCTGCCACTTAGATACCCAGCCCTCTATGGGCTCTCAACTCATCTTATCCCTTTGGAAAAGATAAAAATCAAGTGGGACAAATAAGTGGTGCGTTTTCCTCTTGAAATTCAGTGCTATTACCACAACACAACACTGCACCCATTCTAGTTTAGTGACATTACAATTAAGCCGTCTACAAAATAAATAAAACTGCATGATCTACCAGATTTGGAAGGAATGCACTTGCTGTCCGTTAAGCCTGGTAGGTTCCTCCTTTCCCATTTCAAGTCAAAATTCTCCCAGACAGCCTGTTTTCATATAAAAAAACTGAAATTTGGCTAAGATAAAGTTTCACAAACTGTAGACATTCTTTAGCTTTCACACAGAGAGCTAGTTATCTGGAAGCACAGGAAAAGATCTTGACTTTGGAAACTTGTCATTAAGCTGCAGATAACGGGCAATGCATTTCTTTATCAGTCTTTGCGTATTGCTTGTGTTTACTGGAAACACACCACTCAGTTGTTATCCACATGCCAGTGAAGGCTACAGAGCACTAATTTATAAATTCATCTAAAAGCTCTGATATCCTAGGCATTTTCTGAAGGATTTAGGGGGCTTTGTTTTGTTTTTTTGTTTTCTCTTTTCCAAACTGGTCTGTACTTTTCCATTTAAACTAAGGATATAATATTAAAATCCACAGGGCTTAGCTGCAGTTTACACACTGGTAAGTGTAAAGCACTGGAATTTACAAGTCTTCTATCCCATACAGACCCATTACAGTTTAGCCAAAAATCTGCAAATATGCATTAAAATTCAGAAGCAGATTCAGCCATATTTACAGCTGCTTCATATTTACTTTCTGCAAATATTTGAGCACTTGTACTTTACTAGCACAAATACTAGTGAATAAAGAATTTTAACTTCAAATAACCACAAAGTTTAATGTGGTAAACTAGATTACAAAACGCAGAGTCCATACACTAACAGTYATCCAAGTAGAAATATCATCCAATCGATAAACTAGCAGTACCCTTGTACCAGATGAAGTACTACTATGTGACTTACATAATTGATGGCATAAAATCTGAATAGTAAATGCTTCCCTACCTATTAATGTGAAAGTCTCACAGCACACTGTGGAATTCAAAAATCGTGTACTTTCCTTTTAACTTAACCCATGGCAGCCATAGGCACCACAGAGCTAAAATGAGACAACATCAGGGGACTCCATGAATTTTTTTACAGACTGGCATAGAATCCAGAGCTTTGCAAAGGCAGYAGGGTCCCCGGGAGAGTATCTGATTAAGCAATGGAAGTATTAACAACTTCATTCTCACATAATGAATTCACAGGAAGGAAGAGATGAGATGTGGAAATTATTCCTTCCTAAAAACTCCTTTAATTAACACAAGATGTTATTTACTTCCACATTTCAGCAAGTGATACAAATGAGACATGATGCTATTTAGAGTTATTTGATGTTTATGTTAAAAGCTTAAGCGCTTATGTTTAATCTTTAGCAAATACCTCCAAAGCAGGTTCACCAGCCTGGGTCAGGTGGAGGCACTCAGACCCAGGAACTGCTGGGCCATAATTTATATAAGGGATTGCGTGCAGGAGGGAGCTCCTTTCCTCCTCCCACCTACAAATACTGCATCTCCAGAGAGACCTCGGGACTCTTCGGGACACACGGCGCTTCCATGTGCCGCTAACTCCCCGTCTGCCTCTTCCCAGCTCTGTTTACTCTTGGGTCCCCTCCGGGAACGCCYGAGATCTAGGACACAGCACACGCAGGTTTGAGAGTAATCTGTTATAAAGCAGGTACAAAACTGGAAATACCTCTCAGATGTCTTTTTTTGCACAGGACCCACGGCTTTTCACGGCAAACCATGGCTGAATATTTTTTGTCTGTGAATAGAAAATATACAACACTTCAACTATATCTGTACTTCAATTCAGCAAACGGTCTGTAACAATCTCAAGCTTTTTTTTCCCCCCCCTCTCTCTCTCCTCTATCTACTCTCCCGTGAATAGTACCCTCCATTTATATGTAAGCTACTGACTTCAGTATCTATTCAGAAAGCAAATTTACACAGCATAATACTCATTACATTAAAAAACGAGTCTTCCCATCGCAACTAATACTTAAACTTTAGACACAAATAAATCTTCTTTTATTCATTCAACTTATATGACGTTTCACTCTTGACAAGCTTCCCCATCCACGAACAAAAAAAAAAAAAAAGAAAAGGAAAAATGCTTTCGAAATGTTACAAGCTTATTTTGTGGTTTGTTAATATAGGTACAACATAAACAACGGATTTTCGGATCTTCGCAAAAAGAGCCCATTTTATACATAATCATGTTTTAATGGACTGTGTTTGTAAACTGATGAAACCGTACAAGGCTGCGACTTTGCCTTTTTCCATCAACACAAAACTGCACGGTCAGGGGCTAAGCTGCGCGTATTTTTAGATATCAAAAAAAAAACAACCCACGCTGCCTACGGGGACAGCGGCCGTCATTCGTTTCGTTCGAGGTGACATCCACACGCGAGCTCCGATGCCGGCGAATTTGCTGCGGACTCCGCGGCGGGGCGGGGCGGGCGGCGCGTGCGGAGCTGCGCGCGGCGCCCACCTGCCCGCGCGTCCCGCACGCGCCGTCACGGCGGGAGGCAGCGCTCGGCTTTTACCGCTCCTAAACGTGGGCTGAAACGCCCGCTGCTGCGGCCATCTCAGCGCGACTGCTGGGGCTAAGGCAACGAGGGCGCTTCACACGCAGAGTAATCGTTTTTGAGGGATTCTGAATGAATTCGCTCTAATAAATAACTCTAATCTGCACATTGCATTTTAACTACATTTGAGGGAGAATGAATTCCAGATAGATGTTAACGCTTTTCTCCTACAAGCCCGGAAATGCCTACCGGCGTTAAAGCCTCGATCGAGCCCGCACACTTCGCGCTACGAGTTGCATTTTGAAGGAAAAAACAATAAACCCGACGTGTTCTCTTAGTCCACGCTCTTCCCGGGTCTGCCCCGGGGGCCGCCGCAGCGCAGGGCCCCGGCCCGCGGCACCTGCCCCGGCCGCTCCCCTCAACGGCTGCACGAAGACCCCGCGCCCCTCAACGGCTCCGACAGCCCCCACACCGCGAGCCCAACGGCTCCCGAGTCCCTCAACGGCTCCCGACACGCCCCGCGCTCCCCCACACCGCGAGCCCAACGGCTCCCCCGGCCCCCTCAACGGCTCCCCCGGCCCCCTCAACGGCTCCCCCGGCCCCCTCAACGGCTCCCCCGGCCCCCTCAACGGCTCCGCGAGCCTCTCCCGCTCCCGCGCGCCCCTGGGCGGCTCCGCCACGGGGTAAAACCCCGTCCGGTGTCGGAGGCGCCGCGCGCACCCCCTGCGTGGGGACCGGGCCCGTGGCGGCCGCCTCCTGCGCACTCACCTGGCGCGAGGGTTGTTGGTGCTGAGGAGGGAGAGCCCCGGAGCCCTGCTCGCAACTGCGCCACATATCACAGCGCAGCTAGAAGGAACAATTTACTAATAGCCGGTGGCACTTGCCTTGATTATTTTTTCCTGTCACATAGACGACGACAGCCTGCAGAGTCCCCTTCGGCTGCGAGCTGGGGAATACTGAAGCAGCCAGCGCCCGGACAGGCTCTTCTGCCACGTGTGAAATTAAAAAAACTTTAACAGAACTTTAAGTGTATAAGCCACTTTAAGAGAAGACAATTTGTACTAAAGATAAGAATTTTTACGAGAAAAAAAACTTGTCAAGAACATTAGCGATTTCTTCTAGCATATTTTTAATGTGATTAAGAAGAACTTGGTATTTATTAGCAACGGTGAAAATGCTCAGAGAAGCACTTAGTTCAGAGCACATCGACWCCGCCTTGAAGACGGCTGCTTCCGAAATAGAAGTTTGCAATTAAGATTGTTACTACAAAAGGGAAAAAAAAAGAAAAAAAGAAAAAGAAAAAACCACTTAACCTTCCCCCCCACACACACCTTTCTGGTCAAGCGGGTGCAAACACAGAACTCGCTAACCGAGAAGGGGGACACGTAGGGACTCGGGCTGGATCAAAGGGCTGCGCCTGTCCCCGTGCCCAGGAGCTGCCACCCCAGCGCCTTCCTGGTGTGCGAGAAGCAACCGCTTGTTCGCCACTTATTCGCACGGTAAAAGGAAAATATAAACATTATATCGTGAGCGCGATAGAAATAAAGGAAGTTAGGTATTTCCAATGGCCCGCTAGACACGCGTGTCGGGCGCGGCTTGCCCGTCTCTTGGTAATTTAGGTCAGCGCCCCGCTGATTTTTTTTGATTACTAAGGTCGGCAGTTTCTAAGGGCATCGAGATAGATCAGTCCCTAGCCTGAAACCGAACGAAATCAGCGAGTTGAGGCTGAGGGGGAGAAGTGACAAGACTGGGAACATCCGCGGGGCTCCGCGGTGCGGCGGGACCCGCAGCAGCGCAGGCCCGCACCCGGCAGCGCCCTGCGATCCGCAGCCAAACCGCAACMGCTATCGCAGGTTAAACGAAAGATTTCAATCCCATTGTTGCTTGTTTAAACAKATATTAGCCATTTTAGGGTAAGAGCTCGAGCTCGCTTCCTGTTTATTCAGCGGGGGCCGTACCCCCTCTCATCCCGGGGCCGCTTCCACCTGGAATCAGCGCTGGCTCCGCGGCAAGACGCGGCCTCGACCGCCGCTGCCGCCCGGTCCCACGACTCACCCGGGTTAGTCCGAGCTTTGGGAAATGAGCAGAGTGCGCGAGGCGGCGGGGGGAATCAGAGAGAGCCGCGGCGGGGCCGGAGCGGCCGCCACGCGGGCTGCGCTTCCCCCCAGAGCCGCCCGCGCTGCGGGACGGAGAGCGGGACGGAACCGGCCTGAGCCGGCCGCTAATGACGCCCTTTAATTAGGAGGCCAATTAGCACCAGGTGGTCAATTAGCACCAGGTGCTCGGCCTAGCGCTCGGGGTTTCCCGAAGTGTCGGCGGAGGGGCGCGGGGCAGCGGTATCGCCAGCAGCGCCGCTCCGGCGGCCCGTCCCTTCCCCCGATCCCTGCTTCCTGCGGCGGTTTTTTTTTTTTTTTTTTCTCTCTCCCTTCTTCATCCAACAAGATGATAATTGCATGTCTCCGCGGATGCTCTGTAATTTGGTATTTCGGTGGAAAAAGTACAGCATGGACTCAAAAAAAAAAAAAAAAAAAAGAAAAAAAAATCACCAARCAACAACAACAAAACCCAGCCACGACGGCTTCTCGCTGCCCTTGCTGTTGGTAGCACAAAGCACGAGAGCGGCGGCTGCGCCGAGGCCCACGCAGGCAGCGGATCCTCCTTCGCTCGCTTCTCGGCAGCGCAGCCCGCTCGCTTCCAGGCAGTATAGGACCAGGCAGATCTCTGCCCCAACCGCGATTAAAACAACAACGACAACAACAACAACAACAACAAAAAAACATGTTTTACTGTGTGCAGTGCCACAGCTATATAATTTAAATATTTCTTATGAATTGTGTTAAAAACAAAACCCCAAAAGTATCGGCTTCCTCCTTTCCAAATTTGCGCCAGCGAAGACAGCGGGTCCTGCTCCCGGGCTGCCCTCAGGATGGCAGCGGCTGCTGCGTCCCCACACCGCGAAGAAACAGCCCTGGGCACAGGGCCRCGCGTTATTCTAGTGCCCTCCGTCTGCCTCTGAGCTTGCATTGCGTCCCTSATTGATTAATATAGTTCCGCGAAGAAAAAAATATTTTAAAAGCATTACAATTACCCAGAGTAATAGTTCATAAAATACTTTATTGAAATAAAGTAAATATCTTCGCATTAATAAAACTGATCATAAAATGCAGTTTTCGGATAACTAGGGGCACCACAGGGATTTAGAAAGCGAGCAGGTGTGAGAGGTGCGATCCAGTGTCCTCCTGGCCCGTGCGGCCCGGCGCACAACACCGCTCCGCCGGCGCGCAGAGCGGAGAAAAGCGAAGGCGASAAGAGTCCGCTGAGCGTCCCGTCCCTGCGCGTTCCCCCGCGGGGCTCGGAGCTGCCGTCGCGGCGCCGCATCCTGCCCGCGGGAGCCGCCACCGCGGCCCCGGGGCGGCCACTGGTCGGTGCCGGTGCCGGTCACTCCTCCTGGACGACCTCACAGGGCGAGCCGAGGCTCTCGGGTGGCTTCTCGGCGTCCCGCGCTCGCTCCTGCTCCGACAGCTGCTCGCTGCTGGGGATGGAGTTCTTCTTGGGGCGGCCCTTGGGCTTCGTGGGGGACTCCAGGCCGCCGCCCTGCAGCACCTGCGGGCCAGGAGGAGGGCACAGGAGGCAGCGAAGCGGCGCGGAGCTCCGCGCTGCGCCCGGGGGAGCCGCGGGCCCCTGCAAAGCGGGGCCGCCGCAGGCACCGTCGGATGCCCCCGACGCGGGACGCGGCGCGCCCAGGGCCGGCCACGCGCGACTTACTATTTTCTTCCACTTCATGCGCCTGTTCTGGTACCAGGTTTTCACCTGCAGCTGACTCAGCCCCAGCGACTCGGCCAGGTCTATTCTGCGGGCGAGAGAGAGGCGGTGAGGCCGCTGCCCGCCCGCCCCACGCGCAGCCCCTGACGTCCTTTTATACCGAAAAAAAAAAAATAGAATTTTAAAAAGTGTTGCCAAAGGCCCCCCTCGTCCTTGGTACCTGTCGGGCGTGGAGAGGTACTTCTGCTTCTCGAAGCGCTTCTCGAGCCCCATGAGCTGCAGCTCGGTGAAGACGGTGCGGCTGCGGCGCCCCTTCTTGGCGCGCGCGGCCGGCTCGGCGGCCGCCTCGAGCTTCCCGCGGAGCTGCAGCTCGAGCGGCAGCGCGTGCGGCGCGGCGGGCAGCGCGGGGCCCGCGCCCAGCAGCGCCGAGCCCAGCGGCGGGCAGCCGAGCGGCGCCAGCGGCAGCTTGAACACGGCCGCCGGCTCCGCCTTCAGCACCGCTGCGGGAGGAAGGCAGAGAGCGGCYCTGAGCGCCCGGCGCCGCGCAGGGCGAAGCGGCCCAAGTCACCGCGACGTCCCCGGGCAGCGGCGGGGCTGCCCCGCGCCTCGGGCTGCCCCGGCCGGGCTCGGCGGCCCCGCGCTTCCCGCCGGGCAGCGGGGGTCCCTTAGRGTGTCCCGGCCCGCAGAGGCAGCGCCTCTGGAGAGGCCGAGGCCCCGGGGCTGAGCCGCCTCCGAGCCGCGGGGGCATCGGGAATTCCGAGCTTCGAGAAGCCTTAGGAGGCTCCGCGGCCGCTCCTGGAGGGGATCGGGGGATGAAGCTGCAGCGGAGCAGCCCCGTCCTCCTCCCTTGAGCCCGGGACAGCCCGGCCACGACGCCACCAACCCCGTCCTGTTGCGTCCCGCGCTTCAGACAGCTCCGCCACTCGCTAAAATCACTCTTTCCACACTCATTTCTAGGTATTCTAACATATTCTGCCGCCATTCTCTGAGACTCGATCAATTTTCTTTTTTTTTTTTTCCCCTCTTTTTTTCTTTTAAATGAGAAATGACAAATTGAGATTTCTCAATTTCGTTCCTTTCTACGGGCAAACCACGACGATTCCGCACACTAAACCGGCTTTGGAAACGAAACCTTCCACAAACACGCATTGAAGTAACTTCACATTTAAACCAGGCCAGACTAAGAACGTCTCCGACACGCTGCACTGTTCTGGACGCCGCAACAGACCACAAATACCCTGTGCGAGGAACCTCATTTTTAAACAAATGCATCCAACGATGCATGAGCGCCCAGCTAAACCTATGCATGCGAAGTGTGGTATTGCTTACAGTAGTCATGTAGACGGTTACAGAGCATCTAGTAATTTAAATATATTATTATATATTATATACTATATAATATATACCATATACTATATGCTATATASTATATATTTAAATAATATTATATAAACGAAAAAAAAGAAATGCTAACAACAGCTACGACAACAAAACCAAATCCCTTTACAGCTCAGCGAGTTTCCGCGAACGACCCCGCAGTCTCGAGGCGCCGCTCCGGGCCGCAGGCCCCGTCGGGCCCCGAGGCGCGCTGGGCGCAGCGGCCGCGCCAGGCTCCGCGCGGGCTGCGGGCTGCGGGATGCGGGCGCGGCGGGGCGCGCGCGGGGCACGTACCGAGGTGGCTGTGGTAGGGCCGCGCGGCCAGCAGCGCCTGCACGCCGAACTTGAGCAGGTCGCCGTGCGGCGCGGCGCCCTTGGCGGCCGGGCGCTCCGTGAGGATCTCCTCGATCATGAAGGAGCGGTAGCGGTGCGCGCGCGGCTCCGCGAAGGCCTCGGCGGGCAGGTAGCGCGCGCCCAGCTCCGGCGGCTGCTGCATCCTGCCCGCGGCCCCCGCGCCGCCCCTAGCGCAGCCCCCC